>NW_025901504.1:0-85555 GCF_022539505.1 Lolium rigidum
AACACCCATTATGCATACATTCACGATCCCATGATCAGTTTGTCGTGAAGGCATAACCGAACTGGTATCAAATACATCATCCATTACAGTATCGAATAAAAGGATTACAATCGGTCACATGACCAATACTTACACAAGAGCCATAATGGCAGGAGAACATTAGCCACACAGCGGAAATACTTCAGACGCAAGCGTTCGCATGGCCCAATTCATGTCATAAACCTACAGGCAACTGACTGGGAAGACGTTCCTAGCTCGCATAGACGTCGTCGACTCCTTCTTCATCTGCTGGATTCCACCAAGTCTGGCCAGGTAAATAGCCAGGGACAAAGCCATGAGTACATTATGAATTGTACTCGCAAACCACCTTAGAGAGAAGTAAAGGATATGCATATTTGGCAGTAGCAAGGAACAGACACTAAACTAGGGCGACAAGGAGCGAGAGGTGGTTCCTCTCGAGAGTATGACATCTCTATATCTTTGTTGAAAAACATTTTGAAAACAAGTTTATTTCAGACTAATAGGTAAGGGCGACCCATTTTCCTTTCCGGTCATCTCGGTATGACCAAAACAACTTTTCCAACTTTCCACCGTACCTCCCGGTACATTTCCACCGATCCCACTGGTATCCTTTTCCAAACACATTTGGAAAACATTTTTATAAACCAAAACTCTCTTTAATGCCAAGCAGACTTCCATTCCCACGTCCATAACCGCGGACACGGCTATTCGAATAGATTTACACTCTGCAGAGGTTGTACACTTTCCCCACAAGATCCGATAAATCCGCCGGGATCATCCCTGGTTCACCAAGCGTCAAAACGCGAGGTTCGGATAACCGATCGCAGCTTTTCGCTTGCTCGCCTTAGCCTAAGACATGCCGAATGAGTTGTACCTCCCAACACCGAGTCCGGGATGCCGTTTACCCAAGAGTTGCAAAGTCCCCGACACCCGACCCTCCGGAATGCCATCCAACCTCTTAGGCATCTTTCAATGGGAGCTCATAAGTTGTACCCCGCGTACCTAAAAAGGCAAATGGGTTGCGTCCCTTCTCCCGGGAAGAACCCCGGTCGAAGCGTCCATGGTCGGACTGCCACTACACTTGCAGGACCCAAACTAAGGCGAGACAAACTACTACGCTGCGCCCCGTCCCACTAAAGGGTAATGTGGTTGTACTGGCTAGGTCCGGTTCGAGTACTCAGTCACCAAAGGTTTTCGAAAACATTTTTATCTCCACTTGCCTCCAGCAATTTTCTTCCCAAAAACATTTTCCTTTTCATAAACTCTCACTTGGGCAGGGCTACCCCATTCCAAGGTTTTCGAACAATTTCTTTTCTTGAAAACTTTTTCTCAAACCTTTTTCAAAAGGGCTCCCAACCTATAGTCCAGCTTTTCTTGAAAAGCGGCGACAAAAAGGATAGGGTGTTAAGCACCATATCAATAACATGTATTTCTTTAGTAGGTATCAACGAGGGCTGCACCCGTAAGGGTGGAATAATAAAAACTCCGGGTGGCAAGAACCACCCACATAAAAAAATAAACAATGCAATTTATAAAACTACTAATTATGCAAGAGTAAGATAATTAGGATGAGATATGCATCAAGAGGTGGCTTGCCTTTGTTGGCTATATGTCCCTGGACTTCATCTTCATGAATCATCAGCTCTTTCTTCCTCTTAGAAATCCTCACCAAGATCCTCTCCTTCTCCGGTAGCGTTCGCATTCTAACGTCGCAAAATAAAAGAGAAGGCAATCAATCCCTAGCCATAGCATCAATCCACTCAAACAACACACAATAGCAAATCACTAAATCAGAGATACTAAACATATCAAATAATAGCACCTGGGGCAAAATGGTTATCTTGCTAAAAAGGCTCTGCCTCACAACAAAACATAATCTACGCAATCAAAGGTGGCTAATAACCTTTGGAAACCACCGGTAGAGGTGCGGTGCCAGGGTTCATTAAAAAGCATTTTAAACATAAACAACACAATTTCCCTATGGGTAAAATAAGCAACAACACCACATTAACAAACCACTCAACAAAAATTGCACACAAAAAATTTGGTAAAATCTCAGAGAGTAAAGCTTGACTTTATAACGCTACAGAAATTGGATTCACTTAATTTGGGTTTTTAAAACAAGAGTTATGATTTTTATAAAACCAGAAATGACTTAGGGACTAAATAAATAACCTAAAACTTTCTGTGGATCACAAAAATACATGCAGCACCTCTACTGGAAGATATTAACATAAAGAACACACATGCACAGGAATCACACACAATTAATTTTTAAATAAATTAGAATATTTAAACAAGACAAAAACTAGGTCAATCCAATTTCTAAGCACACTAGTACCAAAGTACAATCAACCAGAGATAACCATACCAATGGATAGGTACTACCAAATGTGATCTAACAAAATTGGTTTGGCTTTTTTTTTTAGTTGTAAAAATATTTATCATAATTTAAATACTAAAAAGCACCCTGTTTTGGTTATAAAATCCTCAGAAATAATATAAAGTTCCCAAAAATATTCCTTCTGGTAAAAAGGTAGTCCCAGGTGATATCAATCACTGGGAGTTGATCTTGTTGCAAAATCTCTTTTATTTTTCAAAATAAAAATCACACAAGTCCCTACTGGCTAGATCTAAACTTTTAATCTACACAAAATCCAGGAATATTCTGCTGGGTTATGATATGCCAAAATGAAGCTACTCGCATATTCTTTCAAACAAAATTAACCCTACTGCAAGAAGTTTCACAAAACCAGCACAATCAAATTTATACTAAAACAGCAACATTCCAGCATTATAAATACCAGAAATTAATTACACAAGTATATCACATGAATGCAAGTCGATGTGGTCTGGAATTTGTTCAGGAGCATGTAGGAATTTGAATCATACAATTTGGGGTGTCACGGAATATTTGACGAATTAAAATCTACACCTATCTGCCAGCAGGAATTATCTCAGAAAATGAAAAACGAACGGGCCGAGGTCAACTGATCCGACCAGCTCAGTGCTGGGCCGGCCCGGATAGGCGCGCATGCACGCGGGAGGCCACGATTTCAACCGTCCGGGGCGGCCCGACTGCCTGGCGACATGCAAGCGGCCGGGCTGCATGCTGCCGCTGGACATCGATCCGATGGACCGCGTCGCGTCCATCCATCACTACGAGAACTGGCGGCGCGGCCATGAGCTACTCGACGGGAAGAGACGGGGAGAAGGAGGGGAGCTCACCGGGGGCTCGAGGATGGCGGAGAAAAAACGCGGAGGACGGCGCAGCACGCCCAGGCCGCCTCCGATGCGCGGCTCGCTTCGTGACGTCGACCCGGACGGAGTCGAGCGCGACGTCGGCTCGGACGAAGCTCCAACGACGGCGACATGCACGGAGGAGACGAGCCCGACGAAGCCGAGGCAGGGAAGGTCCGGAGCGACGCAGTGAAGGTCCTAACCTCCACATGCAACGCCGGGGTTGGCTCCTTGGCGGTGATGGCGACGGCGGCCGGCACGGGGACGAGGCGATGACGAAGGTCCGGGCTTTTGGGGTAAGCAGGGAGGCTACGGAGACGAGGCTGCCTGCTCTGGATGCCTTAGGACGCGCAGACGAGGCTGCTGGTTGCACGCTCGGACGGATACGCGTGAGTTGCGTCGGCACGCACATCACCACGGCAACGCCGGCCTTCCGGCGAGATCCTGGCAAAGAAAAGGCGACGATGAGGTGCCCAGAGAGATAGAGAACGGTACGCAGAAGAAATAGAGTGGAGAGGAAGGGCGGAGAGGCAGCGACGTGCTCGGCGACATGCATGACGGTCGAGCGCTGGCTTGGTCTTCTTCTCCGGCGGGGAAACAAATACGAGCGGGGTCCTCCTTGTTGTTGTTCTGGGAGGTGAGGAAACTGAGAGGAGAGGGAGTGAGGCCTGGGAGCGTGCTAAAAAGGGGTGAGGCCAGCCACCGCCATCACGGCGCGCTCCGACTGGCGGTCGTGGGCGGCGAGCGCGTCCAGGGAGAAGGGGACAAGGAGGGGAGAGGGCGCTGCGCTGCGTACGCCATTGAGAGTAGGCGGTATCAGAGGCGAGAGGACAGGTGAGAGGGACATCGGAGCGCTCAGGGTGGCTCTCGTCTGCGTACGCGTGCGTGCAGCGTGTCCGTGGACTGACGCAGACCGTCGAGTGTGGGGCGCGCTTGGGACACAGGGAGGCGACAATTACGGGATGTGGAGCTGCGCCAGCGAGTCAGTGGGGGCGAGGCGAGGTCAGAGACGAGAGGACTGGTCGGGGGAGGCCCGGTCGGCTCGGAGAGATGATTTCCGCTGCGCGCGCGCCAGGTGTTCGACGTGGCGTCGGCCTCCAGAGCGGGGTCGATCGTGGCCAGGAGGAACAAGACAAATGCCGGCTCGTTCCATGGTTCGACCACGGACAGCAATGGGAGGCTGGTGGCGAAGTGTGATGGCAAGAGGAGCTCGATGCAGAAGTTTGCCAATGGTTGCTTAGAACCATGCATGTACGTTGTGTGCATACACTTTCTAGGGCTGGGAAGTATTAAAGAATAGGAGAAACGGTGTCATGTGGATTTCTGGGTGTCTCCACTCGTTCAAGGATTCCATGGAGAGAAGAGAGAGGCTAGAGAGATTAACAATTCTTTGTCAAGTTTTGGCATGCCGGCCTTTCCATGCTTCCAAACGCAGATGGACTATTGCATGGATGCAAAGTAGATCGACCAAGAGAGATAGAAGAGTGCTGGAGTGGTCAACAAGATGGTTTTGTACTGGTCTAAAATGGTTAGAGAGATTAAGTTAGGGATAGAGGTTAATGCATACATTGATCAAGGTTGGATTTTGAAGTTAAAAAAAAGTATAATTTTTTTAGTTCTTACTTAACAAAGGATAATATATTTTTTTTCTCAAAATTTTAAAATGGCAAGAAAATGTTAAAAAGAAAGAAAAATAAAATATTGTTATAGAAATTATTTTTGGGTGGAGATAAGGTGATATAAAATACCACACACATTCCCTATTTTGTTTGAGAAAATAAAATAAAAAGTTTTGATAAAACTAGAATTATTTTGGAAGTCCAAAATAGAGAAGGATAGAGTTTTAGATGTATTGGAGGGAAACTCAAATTTTGAAGATTGGGAGCATTACCATAGGGCGATAGACTGATTTTTATAGACGAAGTTTTGTTTGAGTTTCTAGAGGATAAGGTTCTAAGTGTAGGATCTAGGTAAGATGATTTAGAGAAGGTGATCAAGACATAAGATGGTTAGGCCAAGAATGTTTTCTAACATATAGTTGGATGATCTTGGAGAGGTTGAGATACGATTGGAGATTAATCATTTGTTGGCCAAATGATCATCTAACAAGATCATGACTAGATGAGGTGGGGATGTTAAATGCTAGATCAATGTGACATATTAGTGGCACGAAAAATGCCAAGGATATTTGATCACAGATCAAATAGTCCTCTAATTTTTTTTTTGTGTGTCTATGGCTCTTATTTGATTTAAAATATATAAAAAGTTTAGTTGAAACCCTTGTGCTGAGAGTGGGTTTTTGAAGAGTAGGATGATCCATAGTCGAATTAGAATAAAATATGGATCACTCCATTTTACCTTTGGAAATCAAAAGTGCATAGAAAAGCTTTTATAAAATATTGAAGTTACACAAGGTAAGGGTAAGACATTTGGCAAATACTTTATTGTAAGAATAAAATAACTTTAGAAACCCTATTTTTTGTGATACTATGCTCTGAGGTGACCATAGCCACTTTAAAATAAAAGATTTTTGGCAATATCTTTTGAAACAAAAACCTTGAGTCATAAAACGAAACAAAAAAGGTTTTTGTTAGACATAAGGTTCAAATGTTTTTGAAGAGAGGGGATTAAGGTGATACAACAGTGGCCATAGCATGAGGTGTTCTCTTCAGACAAGAAGGTGTGGGTTGAGGTGCTTCACTTAACGTTATTCATCAAACATCACTCATCAAACAAAGTCAGACACCACTTCAATCAAACACATGACATCACAAGCAAAACTTAAAAAGTTTTTGTTCCCCCTGATTTTTGCACCCTGGACAACTAAAAAAAAGTTGCAAAAGTTGGGGTGTTACAGACCTTCCACCCTTAAAATAATCTCGTCCCGAGATTACTAAGCGTGGTACTAGGTAAGTTGTTAGATGTTAAACTAAGTTAGACTCCATCCTTCGGTAGGCGTGCTATTGTCGAAAGATCACAACTTCAGCTTATGAGAGACACGGTAGATTTCCGCCGAGGGCGAGCTTCGTGAAGAGGCTGACTTCTCCATGGCGGTGTTAGATCTGTAGCTTCCTAACAATCTTCGAGGGGTCCACGATCCTTGGAGAGTTAGAGCATCCTAACGGTGCTTTCGAAGAGTCGAAAGTTTTAGGGTTAGCTTCAAATTTTAGTGGAAGACGAAGTCTTCCACCCTTAAGATTGTTCTAAGGGGGTTCAGGAAAAGTCAGAGTTTCTGCCATGGAGTCATGTCGGGCGCTTTTGAAGAAGCCATCGATCTCCTGTTTTGAGTTGAAGAATCCTCAGAGGCGAAGTGCAGGCCACAACTTCAAGAGGCACGCATGGTGTTTGCTGCTTTGTAAGGCGCTCGTTAAGTTAGTAAGTCAGTGAAACTCCGGGTAGGTCTTCACATAAAGCAGCAACAACAGTCGTTGAAATAGTTTTCAGCCTTAGGGTTGATGTTGACTAAGGTACACCAAATCTTGAGTCTTGAGTTATCTTCAAAGGCTTCAGTTGAAGAAGACCGGATGGACCTTGTAGAGTAACTTGGCTTCCATACTACAGCTCACTTAGCTTGTTAGAAGGTGAGTCCGGCTGAGGTTTTAAGAAGATAACCTCATGGTTAGCGGGATTATGATCTATGGTTAGACCAAATTAGTATGGCTTCATCTTCTCGTGGGGTTGCAGTCGATCTTGAAGCAATGGCTTCCGCTTCATTGGCGTCGCAGGGTGTCTTGAGTTGAATGTCGTACGGAAGTTGGGCATTTTGAGAAAAAAAACAAGGTGGCATCTAGTTGTTACCAAAGTTAGAGTTAGGGTTCTCCGTTAGCTTTTCAAACTGTCAGTTAGAATTTCTACCCGAAAATTGCCCGAATGCGAGGAAAACATCTTAGGGAGGCTTTTCTAGACAGGGTTACCACACAAAGAGGGTTTTCAGGCCAAAAGGCTAAAACAAGCATACACACAACAAGCATTCATAAGCACTCAAGCAGCAAATTCAGAACACCACAAGCAATCATGAAAACCACACGAGGTATTTCAATTACCCAAGGATACCTACTACGCAGGGGTAGCTCAATCGAAGCAATTGAGTTTGTCCTATCCATCCTATAGGCTTGGGTGGGTCAGAGATGCAGACGTCTTCATTTTGCTGATATTGACTTTAACATTGATTCTTGTAGCAATTGGTGGTGAAGTAGACCTGATGTTGAGAGGTCGATGTTGAGTCGGGAGCGAAAGCTAGCTGCATAGGATCTTCTGGTCTCAACTCGGAGGGGTAATTGCTGAAGAGCTCCATGGATGACAGCTTCTTGTGACGGGCCTAAAAATTACTAGTCAAGAACTGAGGACTTGATCCTTGACGACTGCAAAAGTGCAAGTCAAAAGAGGAACAAGGTCAACTCCTTGACAGACTTTGGTGACAACCAAAGACATGCTCTTATTATCCCTATACACGTACTGCTAAGTTGGCATCCAATCTTCAGTAGCTGCAGTCGGGGATACTTGAGACTTCCTGAAGGGTTGATCCATCTTCGACTTCGAGTGTCCGAGTCTGAGTTAGGGATATCGTCCAATATGTTCGTTTGGAATAGGGTGAGATAGTAGAATCAAAGCTTTCAAGGTCTTTGGAAATCAGGGAGCATGGTAAGAATTAGAAGTTTTGAAGGGATAAGAAGATGGAAGCTAAGCTTCTAGTTACTTAGGGAAAATAAGTTTTGTAAATAGTTTTACCAAAGTAGTATGTCCTATCTAACGTCCATGCTAACTAAGGTCTCCTACAGTCAGGATGGCTCTGATACCAGCTCTGTGGGGCCCCGGACTAGCTGTCCGAAACACCCATTATGCATACACATTCACGATCCCATGATCAGTTTGTCGTGAAGGCATAACCGAACTGGTATCAAATACATCATCCATTACAGTATCGAATAAAAGGATTACAATCGGTCACATGACCAATACTTACACAAGAGCCATAATGGCAGGAGAACATCAGCCACACAGCGGAAATACTTCAGACGCAAGCGTTCGCATGGCCCAAGTCATGCCATAAACCTACGAGCAGCCGAGCGGGAAGACGTTCCTAGCTCGCATAGACGTCGTCGACTCCTTCTTCATCTGCTGGATTCCACCAAGTCCGGCCGGGTAAATAGCCAGGGACAAAGCCATGAGTACATTATGAATTGTACTCGCAAACCACCTTAGAGAGAAGTAAAGGATATGCATATTTGGCAGTAGCAAGGAACAGGCACTAAACTAGGGCGACAAGGAGCGAGAGGTGGTTCCTCTCGAGAGTATGACATCTCTATATCTTTGTTGAAAAACATTTTGAAAACAAGTTTATTTCAGACTAATAGGTAAGGGCGACCCATTTTCCTTTCCGGTCATCTCGGTATGACCAAAACAACTTTTCCAACTTTCCACCGTACCTCCCGGGTACATTTCCACCGATCCCACTGGTATCCTTTTCCAAACACATTTGGAAAACATTTTTATAAACCAAAACTCTCTTTAATGCCAAGCAGCTTCCATTCCCACGTCCATAACCGCGGACACGGCTATTCGAATAGATTTACACTCTGCGAGAGGTTGTACACTTTCCCCACAAGATCCGATAAATCCGCCGGGATCATCCCTGGTTCACCAAGCGTCAAAACGCGAGGTTCGGATAACCGATCGCAGTTTTTCGCTTGCTCGCCTTAGCCTAAGACATGCCGAATGAGTTGTACCTCCCAACACCAGAGTCCGGGATGCCGTTTACCCGGGAGTTGCAAAGTCCCCGACACCCGACCCTCCGGAATGCCATCCAACCTCTTAGGCATCTTTCAATGGGAGCTCATAAGTTGTACCCCGCGTACCTAAAAAGGCAAATGGGTTGCGTCCCTTCTCCTGGGAAGAACCCCGGTCGAAGCGTCCATGGTCGGACTGCCACTACACTTGCAGGACCCAAACTAAGGCGAGACAAACTACTACGCTGCGCCCCGTCCCACTAAAGGGTAATGTGGTTGTACTGGCTAGGTCCGGTTCAGGTACTCAATCACCAAAGGTTTTCGAAAACATTTTTATCTCCACTTGCCTCCAGCAATTTTCTTCCCAAAAACATTTTCCTTTTCATAAACTCTCACTTGGGCAGGGCTACCCCATTCCAAGGTTTTCGAACAATTTCTTTTCTTGAAAACTTTTTCTCAAACCTTTTTCAAAAGGGCTCCCAACCTATAGTCCAACTTTTCTTTAAAAGCGGCGACAAAAAGGATAGGGTGTTAAGCACCATATCAATAACATGTATTCCTTTAGTAGGTATCAACGAGGGCTGCACCTGTAAGGGTGGAATAATAAAAACTCCGGGTGGCAAGAACCACCCACATAAAAAAAACAATGCAATTTATAAAACTACTAATTATGCAAGAGTAAGATAATTAGGATGAGATATGGATCAAGAGGTGGCTTGCCTTTGTTGGCTATATGTCCCTGGACTTCATCTTCATGAATCATCAGCTCTTTCTTCCTCTTAGAAATCCTCACCAAGATCCTCTCCTTCTCCGGTAGCGTTCGCATTCTAACGTCGCAAAATAAAAGAGAAGGCAATCAATCCCTAGCCATAGCATCAATCCACTCAAACAACACACAATAGCAAATCACTAAATCAGAGATACTAAACATATCAAATAATAGCACCTGGGGCAAAATGGTTATCTTGCTAAAAAGGCTCTGCCTCACAACAAAACATAATCTACGCAATCAAAGGTGGCTAATAACCTTTGGAAACCACCAGTAGGGGTCTGGTGCCAGGGTTCATTAAAAAGCATTTTAAACATAAACAACACAATTTCCCTATGGGTAAAATAAGCAACAACACCACATTAACAAACCACTCAACAAAAATTGCACACAAAAATTTGGTAAAATCTCAGAGAGTAAAGCTTGATTTTATAACGCTACAGAAATTGGATTCACTTAATTTGGGTTTTTAAAACAAGAGTTATGATTTTTATAAAACCAGAAATGACTTAGGGACTAAATAAATAACCTAAAACTTTCTGTGGATCACAAAAACACATGCAGCACCTCTACTGGAAGATATTAACATAAAGAACACACAAGCACAGGAATCACACACAATTAATTTTTAAATAAATTAGATTATTTAAACAAGACAAAAACTAGGTCAATCCAATTTCTAAGCACACTAGTACCAAAGTACAATCAACCAGAGACAACCATACCAACGGATAGGTACTACCAAATGTGATCTAACAAAATTGGTTTGGCATTTTTTTTTTGAGTTGTAAAAATATTTATCACAATTTAAATACTAAAAAGCACCCTGTTTTGGTTATAAAATCCTCAGAAATAATATAAAGTTCCCAAAAATATTCCTTCTGGTAAAAAGGTAGTCCCAGGTGATATCAATCATTGGGAGTTGATCTTGTTGCAAAATCTATTTTATTTTTCAAAATAAAAATCACACAAGTCCCTACTGGCTAGATCTAAACTTTTAATCTACACAAAATCCAGGAATATTATGCTGGGTTATGATATACCAAAATGAAGCTACTCACATATTCTTTCAAACAAAATTAACCCTACTGCAAGAAGTTTCACAAAACCACCACAATCAAATTTATACTAAAACAGCAACATTCCAGCATTATAAATACCAGAAATTAATTACACAAGTATATCACATGAATGCAAGTCGATGTGGTCTGGAATTTGTTCAGGAGCATGTAGGAATTTGAATCATACAATTTGGGGTGTCACGGAATATTTGACGAATTAAAATCTACACCTATCTGCCAGCAGGAATTATCTCAGAAAATGAAAAACGAACGGGCCGAGGTCAACTGATCCGACCAGCTCAGTGCTGGGCCGGCCCGGATAGGCGCGCATGCACGCGGGAGGCCACGATTTCAACCGTCCGGGGCGGGCCCGACTGCCTGGCGACATGCATGCGGCCGGGCTGCATGCTGCCGCTGGACATCGATCCGATGGACCGCGTCGCGTCCATCCATCACTACGAGAACTGGCGGCGCGGCCATGAGCTACTCGACGGGAAGAGACGGGGAGAAGTAGGGGAGCTCACCGGGGGCTCGAGGATGGCGGAGAAAAACGCGGAGGACGGCGCAGCACGCCCAGGCCGCCTCCGATGCGCGGCTCACTTCGTGACGTCGACCTGGACGGAGTCGAGCGCGACGTCGGCTCGGACGAAGCTCCAACGACGGCGACATGCACGGAGGAGACGAGCCCGACGAAGCCGAGGCAGGGAAGGTCCGGAGCGACGCAGTGAAGGTCCTAACCTCCACATGCAACGCCGGGGTTGGCTCCTTGGCGGTGATGGCGACGGCGGCCGGCACGGGGACGAGGCGATGACGAAGGTTCCGGGCTTTCGGGGTAAGCAGGGAGGCTACGGAGACGAGGCTGCCTGCTCTGGATGCCTTAGGACGCGCAGACGAGGCTGCTGGTTGCACGCTCGGACGGATACGCGTGAGTTGCGTCGGCACGCACATCACCACGGCAACGCCGGCCTTCCGGCGAGATCCTGGCAAAGAAAAGGCGACGATGAGGTGCCCAGAGAGATAGAGAACGGTACGCGCGCAGAAGAAATAGAGTGGAGAGGAAGGGCGGAGAGGCAGCGACGTGCTCGGCGACATGCATGACGGTCGAGCGCTGGCTCGGTCTTCTTCTCCGGCGGGGAAACAAATACGAGCGGGGTCCTCCTTGTTGTTGTTCTGGGAGGTGAGGAAACTGAGAGGAGAGGGAGTGAGGCCTGGGAGCGTGCTAAAAAGGGGTGAGGCCAGCCACCGCCATCACGGCGCGCTCCGACTGGCGGTCGTGGGCGGCGAGCGCGTCCAGGGAAAAGGGGACAAGGAGGGGAGAGGGCGCTGCGCTGCGTACGCCATTGAGAGTAGGCGGTATCAGAGGCGAGAGGACAGGTGAGAGGGACATCGGAGCGCTCAGGGTGGCTCTCGTCTGCGTACGCGTGCGTGCAGCGTGTCCGTGGACTGACGCAGACCGTCGAGTGTGGGGCGCGCTTCGGACACAGGGAGGCGACAATTACGGGATGTGGAGCTGCGCCAGCGAGTCAGTGGGGGCGAGGCGAGGTCAGAGACGAGAGGACTGGTCGGGGGAGGCCCGGTCGGCTCGGAGAGATGATTTCCGCTGCGCGCGCGCCAGGTGTTCGACGTGGCGTCGGCCTCCAGAGCGGGGTCGATCGTGGCCAGGAGGAACAAGACAAATGCCGGCTCGTTCCAGGGTTCGACCAGGGACAGCAATGGGAGGCTGGTGGCGAAGTGTGATGGCAAGAGGAGCTCGATGCAGAAGTTTGCCAATGGTTGCTTAGAACCATGCATGTACGTTGTGTGCATACACTTTCTAGGGCTGGGAAGTATTAAAGAATAGGAGAAACGGTGTCATGTGGATTTCTGGGTGTCTCCACTCGTTCAAGGATTCCATGGAGAGAAGTGAGAGGCTAGAGAGATTAACAATTCTTTGTCAAGTTTTGGCATGCCGGCCTTTCCATGCTTCCAAACGCAGATGGACTATTGCATGGATGCAAAGTAGATCGACCAAGAGAGGTAGAAGAGTGCTGGAGTGGTCAACAAGATGGTTTTGTACTGGTCCAAAATGGTTAGAGAGATTAAGTTAGGGATAGAGGTTAATGCATACATTGATCAAGGTTGGATTTTGAAGTTAAAAAAAAAGGTATAAAATTTTTAGTTCTTACATAACAAAGGATAATATTTTTTTTCTCAAAATTTTAAAATGGCAAGAAAATGTTAAAAAGAAAGAACAATAAAATATTGTTATAGAAATTATTTTTGGGTGGAGATAAGGTGATATAAAATACCACACACATTCCCTATTTTGTTTGAGAAAATAAAATAAAAAGTTTTGATAAAACTAGAATTATTTTGGAAGTCCAAAATAGAGAAGGATAGAGTTTTAGATGTATTGGAGGGAAACTCAAATTTTGAAGATTGGGAGCATTACCATAGGGCGATAGACTGATTTTTATATACGAAGTTTTGTTTGAGTTTCTAGAGGATAAGGTTCTAAGTGTAGGATCTAGGTAAGATGATTTAGAGAAGGTGATCAAGACATAAGATGGTTAGGCCAAGAGTGTTTTCTAACATTGTTGACGTCAGAAACCCCCTGGCGGGCAGAGACGGGCAACACCGTAGAGCCGGGAACAACTAGGGCTGCGGCTGGCCCCAGTCCCTCAGAGCGACGGCCCGCAAAGCCTCCTGGTCGCACGCGCCGATGCCAACTGCAAGGGCGTGCCACCTGACCTATACCCGGTCAGGAAGGTGTGGATGATGCCTCGCTTAGTTTCCTGCAGGGCTCACACGTAAACGTTAAATACGAGCCTCGATCGGCTCTCAGGTTATCCCGTGAATCGGCTCAAAGAGCCGATCCACCCATGATTCAGACGAGGTGTCCGAATATATGGTGGTCCTGCTTGATCAAGGTAAAGCTAATGAGATCTAC
This sequence comes from Lolium rigidum, assembly GCF_022539505.1. NCBI lineage: Eukaryota > Viridiplantae > Streptophyta > Magnoliopsida > Poales > Poaceae > Lolium > Lolium rigidum. Next base: position 13,747 of record NW_025901504.1, read on the forward strand.
GACGATTTAGGGTTTTCACCGCATAATCGGATCGTCCTACTCCAGGTTGGGCCTCGCGGCCACGCACGGTGATCGTAAGCCGATCCTAAACAAGGCCTAAAAACCAACACGAGGTTGATCCCCGGAACATCCTGCTTAGGGCCAACGAACGACACCCTACGTGCCGCTGGATCCTCCCCCTTTGTAAGGCCTAACTATTGCGAGATATTAAACTAATCCTTGCAGAACAAGGAGCAATCGTAACGGATCAGATCTACTAAACTATGATCAAGCGGGGTGCCGCCCCTACACCTAAGATAGGTGTAAGGGCGGCTAGACATGCAAGGGTTGCACTACGAAAGCATGTAATATGAAGAACAATGCTAACCCTAACATGTCTAAGATAACTATGTTGCTCGCCATCAAAAAGGCTTCAGTACGAGCAACGCATGAACAACGTGATAGGCATTACGCTGCCTAGATCGCAAGATTCGATCTAGGCAGCATGGTGCTTACCGGTAGAAACCCTCGAGACGAAGGAGTTGGCGATGCGCCGAGATTTGTTTGTGGTTGAACGTTGGTTGTTGTTTATTCCATAAACCCTAGATACATATTTATACTCCGGGGGACTTTCTAATGTGGGCGTGCACTAAATCGTGCACGGGTAAAACTCTAACTTTTAATCTAGATACAATCCACTGTAATTAAAGATACACGGGCAACCTAGCCCAAATTCTCCGTGCAAGGCGGCTTCATAGATCTTCCATGTGTAATCTTCCAAGCTCATCTTGATCGCGGCCCACCTCCTGATTTAGCCAAAATCTGGTGATAACACATGCCCCCCTGGTTTTGGTAATGATAATTTCAAAACCACTCTGTTTTTTCCTCTGAGGGGTCATGTCATGGCAGAGCAGAACTGTCGCAGCATGCTTCATCATGACGACTTGCCTTCCCAACTTCTCTGCACGATTTGACAGTTTTGGCACCATGTCCTCGACAACTGCTCGAAAATTACCCCCATCTCCTTTTATTTAACCGCATCGAACAGTTCTCCTCTTCACCCCTTCCGCATTAGCACTCCAAAAAACCCTCCTCTGCAACCATGTCTTCTTCCTCTTCCTCTTCTTCTTCATCGGATCTTTCCCACTTGTCCTCTCCCATCCGAGAGTCGACGCCCTCGTGGGGTACGCAGGCGGCGTACGACATCCTCGCCCCAACGGCGTGGGACAAAGAGGACCACGATTCCTCCGTCTGGTCCGAGGATGACAAATCCCTGACCGACGGGGAGAGCGACCTCCGCTTCCTTGCTGACGGGGAACCGGAGGAGGAGAGCGATGACGATCGCTTCTCCTGGGCAGACTTCACCACCTCCGAGGAGGTGAAGGAGGAGGAAGAGGAGGAGGATGACGACGACAGCCTCCCCGACGAGCCGCCGGCCAAGCGCCATTGCCCCTGGCCGGGGAATCTGAGTGACTTCGACAGCGACGGCGATGACGACGACGAGGAGGATGAGGACAACGAAGGTCCTGCCGGCGGCCGCTGGAGCAGCGACGACGAGCCGGCCGGGAGCAGCTCCGACGGCGGCGATGAAGGCGATGACGAGGGCTGTAACAGCCCGTAGATAGGACCCCTAGCTAGGATCGTAGCGTAGACGGGGCAATGTATCCCCTTAGCACTCCCTTTTGAGAGCAATCAGCTCTTCGGTGTAAGAAATCTGGTACATCAATGAAGAAATTCCCCAATTCTATTTTGCCGATTTCCTCTAGGATAATTTAGCCGATTGTCCTTCGTACTGATTCCGCCGATCGTCAATCTGGTCAATGCCCAATAAGCCGACGGCAGCGTGTCGGTTCCTCACGATAAATTTCGAGATGGATCCACCCGGACCCAAACTCCTTGTCAAACAAGGCCAAGACATAATCGCGCAAATCCTAGGACTTGTAAATGCAGATCTCTCAAGATGGCATGTTAAACCTAGCGGCAAAACTCCTGAAATAATGTCCGGTCTCCTTATTAACTTTAAATTTCAGACATTCTTCTGCCGCATTATCCTCTCCGAATTCCGCTCGCTCAGCTCCGGCAGCTTCCTTCTGCAATAATCCACTGTCTTTCGAACGAGCTGTTATGAAGAGTGAGCCGATTTCGACAAAATCGGCTAAACCTCGAGGGCGAGCTGCCCCCCGAGCCTCAGCCAAGGCGAGGATAAAGAATGGACCATCACCAGCTTCCAACTGTGGTGCCGCATCTACCGATTCCAACAAATCGGTTCCCCAGATCATTGATATTTCGGGGCGGGCTCAATCACGTCCAAGAGAGCTATCCTGCAGGGCCACCAGCCGATCACCTTTCTTCCGTTGACAGTCGATACGGTGGATGATTACCCACAGCTCCATGGTCACGGCTGATTTGCATGCCAACATTCCTCTGATAGTACTGCTGAACTGGCGACCTGGCAACTTTGCGCACTTGTACTAAGGTCGATGACCGTGCATCGGCTCTGCATCATGACACACCTCAAAAAGGATCGTTAAACCTGATTATGAATCTAACCAGCCCATCTACCAGGCTGGCAATCCAGCTTCAGGCAGGTGTCCACGACAGAGCCCTGGGCTTGTCGCTGAATCAACAAAATCGGCTTCCTGTAGCAAAGGATCCTTCAGGGTAAACTGCCCCCCGAGCCTCTTCAGTTCAATCCTTGCGCCTAGCTGATCCGATGGGCGCAACGTCCCCAATGGGAATTAGGGGTCCTTGAAGGGAAGACCCACTCCCTGCTCCATTGATTCTTAAGTCGATGTCTGCACATCGGCTATGCTTGAAATTTTTTGAATTTTCGTCCGATTTGTGTATCGGCCCCCATACTCCAACACCCATCATCAAAGGATGAGACGTTTCTACTGCATATCCTCGTGTTTTATCCACCGGGTGCCCCCGGAGCCGATTCTCGTCAAGAGAATTGATGGTATCGGCTCGTTGGATAACATGTTGAACCCGTGCAGAATGGATGGTCGAGGATAATTTTGGCCGATCGCTGGAATCGGCCTCCCGTTGCTTTCTCGGTGAAGGTTTTGTGATGTCCCTTCACAAATCTTTTGGGGCCGATCACAAGGATCGGTCTCGCCACGTTTATCCATCGACATTTGCTTTTGTTACACGGTCAGGCCGGTGGATAAAACCAGCCTAACCCCGTTCTTTGTCACGTCGATGCGCTCACGGTCGTCCAAATTGATACCCGAGAGCGGCTCTTGGCCCGATGTCTCCCAAATGTCCATGCCGGCTGTTGAAACCTCGACCGAATCATCCGCACGGACGACTTCTACTTCATCTCCATCCCACCGTATCGTGCATTGGTGCATCGTGGATGGAATGCAACAGCTTGGCGTGGATCCAATCCCTCCCTAGTAGGACAGCGTAGGTACTCTTGCTGTCGACGATAAAGAACGTCGTAGGGACAGTTTTTCTTCCTACGGTCAGATCCACATTCAGAACACCTTGCGCGTCAGATGCTTGGCCGTTGAAATCGCTCAGTGCTACGTTGGTCTTGATCGGATCCGAGCTGGAGCGTCCCAACCGACGTAGCATGGAGTATGGCATAATGTTGACTGCCGCTCCGGTGTCTACCAACATCTTGTTGACAGGCTGCCCATTGATGTAGCCTCGCAAGTACAGGGCCTTCAGATGCCTGTAACTTCTTTCCTTTGGCTTCTCAAAGATGACCGGCCGTGGGCCGCAGTCTAATTGCGCCACAGGTGCTTCATATAATCTTGGAGCGCTAAACTCCGTTGGAAGAATGAAGACCATGTTTGTGCCAGCCGATGTATCATCATCGGCTTTCCTCTCGCTTGGGGCGCCACTCTTTTCTTTGTGGCCGACCTTCTTCGTCCAGGGTTCGCCGAATTTTGGCGGCCAGATCAGGCCGTGCCTTCCTTAGCGTGTGCAGGTACAATCTTTCAGCCTCTTCCAACCCACGCAGACGCTGAACCCTTCGCTTTTGGGAACGGCTGAGCCCATCGTGGCACCACCTGGGCCGATGATATTTATCTTCTTCATCATCGTCCTCTAGTTCCTCGAGATCTTCCACCCGAGCGGACTCAGCCGTGCTTGTTCCGAGGTGGGAGAGGCCCTAGACGCTCGAACACGGACACGATAGCGGCATCCTTCTTCCTTTGTTTGCATTCTGGGCAGTTCTCGATCGTTGGCAATCGGCTCATTCCTGAGTCCCAGCAATGTTTGAAGAACGGACAGTCCCAGTGCCTATCCATGTTATCCTGCCCCCTTGACCTTCCTTCAGCGCGACGATTGTACCCGTCGTTGCTTCTATCATGTTGACGGTACCTCCTGACCTCTGCATCGACCGACAATTCCTTTCATCATCTACGTCGTAGTGCCGACGTCGGTCGTGCTGCTGCTCATACTTGTTGAGGAGGTGCTCGGAGAGTGGACGTTGATACCGCACGCTTCTTATTCCCTCCCCGTCGGTGTACCGCCCGTCATCATCTTGGGGCCGGTCGCGTGGATCGGCCTCCTTCTTCATCGTTGCCACGGAGTGGCTGCTTTCTGCTTCATCTTTGCCATGGCGGCTTGCAAGCCCTGCCATGTTGACACCAAAGGAGAACTTTGGCTGGCCTATGGAGTGGCTGAGATCCACCATGTGGACGCCAGGCGGCGGACTTGAGTCTCTGCCGAGCTTGACATCGTGCGGCCGGGTCTTCTCAGAGGAGCCGATGAGTTCGGCTTCGAGGGTTGCCTTGATCTCGTCATGTTTCCTTTTGAGCTCCTCGGGCAGATCCTCGTACTTCAGCCGACCTGGTGCGTTCTTCCGACGGGGCGGATAGGTCCACTCCATCGAGTGCGCCTTCGGTGTGAAACCCTTCCACCCGACGCCATGGGAGCGGGTTCGGTGGAAAGAGCCGATGAGTTCGGCTTCGAGGGTTGTCTTGATCTCGTCATGTTTCTTCTTGAGCTCATCGTGCAGATCCTCGTACGTGACCGGAGTGTCTTCCGCCATCTCGGATGTAGATGGCGATGTCGTGGATGTCGAAGGTTGTCCCACCGGCGTGCGCGAATGTGTTGACGTCGGAAACCCCCCGGCGGGCGAGACGGGCAACACCGTAGAGCCGGGAACAACTAGGGCTGCGGCTGGCCCCGGTCCCTCGCAGCGACGGCCCGCAAAGCCTCCCGGTCGCACGCGCCGATGCCAACTGCAAGGGCGTGCCACCTGACCTATACCTGGTCAGGAAGGTGTGGATGATGCCTCGCTTAGTTTCCTGCAGGGCTCACACGTAAACGTTAAATACGAGCATCGATCGGCTCTCAGGTTATCCTGTGAATCGGCTCAAAGAGCCGATCCACCCATGATTCAGACGAGGTGTCCGAATATATGGTGGTCCTGCTTGATCAAGGTAAAGCTAATGAGATCTACGATGATTTAGGGTTTTCACCGCATAATCGGATCATCCTACTCCAGGTTGGGCCTCGCGGCCACGCACGGTGATCGTAAGCCGATCCTAAACAAGGCCTAAAAACCAACACGAGGTTGATCCCCGGAACATCCTCGCTTAGGGCCAACGAACGACACCCTACGTGCCGCTGGATCCTCCCCCCCTTTGTAAGGCCTAACTATTGCAGATATTAAACTAATCCTTGCAGAACAAGGAGCAATCGTAACGGATCAGATCTACTAAACTATGATCAAGCGGGGTGCCGCCCCTACACCTAAGATAGGTGTAAGGGCGGCTAGACATGCAAGGATTGCACTACGAAAGCATGTAATATGAAGAACAATGCTAACCCTAACATGTCTAAGATAACTACGTTGCTCGCCATCAAAAAGGCTTCAGTACGAGCAACGCATGAACAACGTGATAGGCATTACGCTGCCTAGATCGCAAGATGCGATCTAGGCAGCATGGTGCTTACCGGTAGAAACCCTCGAGACGAAGGAGTTGGCGATGCGCCGAGATTTGTTTGTGGTTGAACGTTGGTTGTTGTTTATTCCATAAACCCTAGATACATATTTATAGTCCGGGGGACTTTCTAATGTGGGCGTGCACTAAATCGTGCACGGGTAAAACTCTAACTTTTAATCTAGATACAATCCACTGTAATTAAAGATACACGGGCAACCTAGCCCAAATTCTCCGTGCAAGGCCGCTTCATAGATCTTCCATGTGTAATCTTCCAAGCTCATCTTGATCGCGGCCCACCTCCTGATTTAGCCAAAATCTGGTGATAACAAACATATAGTTGGATGATCTTGGAGAGGTTGAGATACGATTGATGATTAATCATTTGTTGGCCAAATGATCATCTAACAAGATCATGACTAGATGAGGTGGGGATGTTAAATGCTAGATCAATGTGACATATTAGTGGCACGAAAAATGCCAAAGGATATTTGATCACAGATCAAATAGTCCTCTAAATTTTTTGTGTGTCTATGGCTCTTATTTGATTTAAAATATATAAAAAGTTTAGTTGAAACCCTTGTGATGAGAGTGGGTTTTTGAAGAGTAGGATGATCCATAGTCGAATTAGAATAAAATATGGATCACTCCATTTTACCTTTGGAAATCAAAAGTGCATATAAAAGCTTTTATAAAATATTGAAGTTACACAAGGTAAGGGTAAGACATTTGGCAAATACTTTATTGTCAGAATAAAATAACTTTAGAAACACTATTTTTTGTGATACTATGCTCTGAGGTGACCATAGCCACTTTAAAATAAAAGGTTTTTGGCAATATCTTTTGAAACAAAAACCTTGAGTCATAAAACGAAACAAAAAAGGTTTTTGTTAGACATAAGGTTCAAATGTTTTTGAAGAGAGGGGATTAAGGTGATACAAGAGTGGCCATAGCATGAGGTGTTCTCTTCAGACAAGAAGGTGTGGGTTGAGGTGCTTCACTTAACGTTATTCATCAAACATCACTCATCAAACAAAGTCAGACACCACTTCAATCAAACACATGACATCACAAGCAAAACTTAAAAAGTTTTTGTTCCCCCTGATTTTTGCACCTTGGACAACTAAAAAAAAAGTTGCAAAAGTTGGGGTGTTACAGCCACGCTATGGGCCCTAGTTTCAGTGAGACATGTAATGACTAGTCACATCAGTAAGTTCACTGTGTAATAAAATATGTTACCCCTCCCCTTTATGTAGCACCCCTTCTCTCCCGATCGAGTGCCGATTGCCGACGGATGCAAGCCGCTAGCTCGATCCCCTCCTTTCGCCTCCACCGTCCCGGCATCCAGCTTGGAGGGGCAAGCTGCATCTAGACCAAGCGGATTAGGTAGGACTAGTAATGTTCTTTCCTTTCTCGAGATCGGTTCTTTTTTCCTCTCCTCGATATCTTGCGCATCTCTTTCCTATTCTGGGCGAAGGGGCGTCTTTCCGGTCACCCTCGAGCTGGGAGTGATTGATGGGGGTGGGGGCGGGGGCTACCTTTGCTTGGATTGGGGTGTTCTTCCTTTATTTGTCGACATTTGCAACCTTTGTAGTTTCTGCTGATCCTCACTGTATCTTTTGTCAGCTTGTACAGGAAAGGTAAGACATCGGCGGTGGGGGCAATGGAGCGTAAGGCCACCACGCATGTGGGCGGTTAGGCTGAGCTCGAGCTGCGTCCCCGGCCCCGCGAAGCGGGTACTCCGTTTGCTTATCCACTCTTTACCTTTTAAGTGTCTCTCTGCATCCTCAATCTGTTCCTGTTCTAGAATATGCTTAAAGTAGCACATGTCTTCAGCTGTTTGTGCGTAAAGCCTCTGTGACACCATGCTCTATATTCTCTGTATCAGGTTGGTACCTCCAGGTTCCGTGCTGAGGCTATGGGGAACGAGAATAGCGCCCCACCTGCTGCAGGAGCATGGCCCGATCTGCAGCACAAGAAGCGAAATGCCACTGCCGAGCTGGGCAGGGACCGCCCAGGGGTAATTTTTTTAACCAACTTACCATGATGTAGTCTGAATCTGATACTCCCTCAGATCCAAATTAATTGACTCAACTATCTGTAGATACGGATGTATCTAGATGTGTTTTAGCTCTAGATACTACTGCCTCCATCCCAAAGCTTTGGGCTTATATTATTTTTAGAAAGTCAAACTATACCATGTTTGACTAAGCTTTTACCAAAAATCAGTAACATGCAAAATACAAAATTAATATCATTAAATAGATAATAAAATATATTTTCCTACGGTATCTACACGGTATTATATTTGTTGATAGAATGTTCTAAAATTTTGGTCAAACTTTGCTTGTTTTGATTTCTCAAAAATAAATAAGGCTTAAGCTTTTGGATGGTGGTAGTACATTCATATCTAGACAAAGCTGAGTTAACTAGTTTTTTGTCTGTCCATAGCTAGTGTTCCACGCTGCAAAAGGCTAAGAGCATCCACTATATGCATCGGTCTATCTCATACGGTAATTCAATATCACTCGCTGAGGTCCGCCTTTTGTTTTGCTATTCATATGCGGACCGAAACTTTAGGGCCTTTACTCAAAAGGAAGATCAAAACTGCGGCTGATCGGTGCTGCCAGTATGTTGATGCCGCCCCCATCTTCTAAATGCCTCTACAAGCACAAGGCCACGCGCAGCTGGGTGGTGATCTTTTAATGAATATGGTATATTTTCTTAATCCACAAAACATGCCTTGATTTTTCTCTGTTTATTGTCGGTTTTTTCTATGCTTGCCAAAAGTTTACAACAACAACAACAACAACCAAGCCTTTCAGTCCCAAACAAGTTGGGGTAGGCTAGAGTTGAAACCCATAAGATCTCGAAACCAAAAGTTTAGAAACACCAAATTCGTTTGCTTACAATCATCATACAGTAATGTTCATCTACTCCAGTTCCCCTAACCCAACAAAAAATGATGTTAATTACGATTTTTAGATTAAAAGAGCACCATTAGGCGCCGTTAATTACGACTTTGAGATTAAAATGTCATTTGCAATTGTTAATTACAATTTTGAGACAAATGGTTAGTTTAACCTCGATCTCTTGTGCTCTCCATTTATCCCAACCGAACAAAAATTTAACCATTTCATTCCTCTGAAATGGAACCATTCCATTCCATTCCACGCTGTTTCAGAACCGAACACACCCTTGCATTGTTGTGAACTGTTGTCCATACACGGCCATACCCTTCCACTTACATCCAGCACTATATGCATCAGTCTGTCTCAGAGCCATTCAATATCACTGCTGAGATCTGTTCCCATTCTTATGCAGGCTGAAACTGCTGCGCCTTTACTCAAGTGGATGCAAAATGAGGCTAATGAGGCTGCTGTGAGGACGATGGTGCCGGCACCATCTTCCGAAAACCTCTACAAGCACGAGGCCATGGGCCAGCTGGGTGGTGACCTTTTAATGAATCTGTTATATTTTCTTAATCCACATACATGATTTCATTATTATCTGTTTAATTACTGTTGGCTTTGTCTAATGCTTACCAAAAGTTCGGAAACACTCGCGTTTGCTTACAATCATCATACACTAATTTTTCACTTTTCAGTCTGTCTCATCCAGTATATAAACTGTTGATTTCCATTGGCTTCTTTTGTAATCATCTGCATTGTTGTCAACTCGTTCTCTATGCACAACCCTATTCTTCCACTTACACCCGCACTATTTGCATCAGTCTATCTCATAGATTTATTAAATATCAATGATGAGTTCTGTTGCTATTCATATGCAGGATGAAGCTTCTGTGCCTCTACTCAAATGGATAAAAAATGATCCTGATGAGGCTGCTGTGAAGACGATGGTGCCGCCACCATCTTCTGAAAACCTCCTCAAGCACAAGGCCACGGGCCAGCTGGGTGGTACCCTTTTCAGTAAGCAGGTATATTTTCTTAATCCTCATACATGATTTGATTTTTGTCTGTTTATTGCCGGCTTTGTCTAATGCTTACCAATAGTTCAGAAACACACACACCTATTCTTACACTTACATCCATCACTATATGCATCAGTGTCTCATAGATTCATTTTATATATCACTGATGATGTCTGTTGCTCTTCAATTTTCATATGCAGACTGAAACTGCTAACCCTTCATTGGTCAAAAGGATTGCAACTCGCTGCCGATGAGGCATCTGCAGAGGCTGCCACCAAGTTACTGTCAGCCCCACCTTCCGGATGCTTATATAAGCTCAAGTCCAAGGACCAGCCGGGCCGTAACCATCCAAGGGTTCGGGTATATTTTCTTAAGCCACATATACATGCCATGATTTATGTCTGATATTATCACCGGCTCGTCTAATGCTTTTTGGAATTCGGAAACACCAAATTAGCATGCTTATATTCATCATACACTAATTTTTCACTCGTTCAGTTTGTAACATAGTGTTATGCACTCGCTTGTCAACATTTGCATTGCTCTGAACTATGCACTTTACACAACCTAATTCTTCCACTTACATTCAGCGCTACGCACCAGTAGTACCTCCCATGTTTCCTTCACCATCCCGATGCCGAGCTTGCGGGAATATGGCGGGCCCATGTACATACCCCGCATATAACACCTCCTATGGCTCTATCTACCTTTTCTAGTAGCTCCTTCACAGAGTTACTGGTATGTATTCTCGATGGTTTAGCATGAATTGGCATATAGTAAAGTCTTGTTTTTAGTCTTCCTCGCTTCTTACATTTGTATCAATTTTCACATGCAGATTGTACCTTGTGAACTTCGTCCTATGATTAACCAGATGTGTCCGCATGAAGGGTCTTTCACTATGCATGGCAATGGCAAATTGATGAACACCTACACGGTCTATGAGGTGTATGTCTACAAGACGCAGGCCATCACATATTTGTATGGACATGATTGGAGAAAGTTTGCTTTTGACTACGGTCTGAAGAAGGGCGACGAGCCGAGGATCGAAACTCAAACGGCGGATATACGTAATCGCTTACAGAGTTGGAGACACTTCCAAATCTATAATATGTAACTTTTTTCTACTCATATCTTTTGATAACTGTTCTGAGCAGTTGTTCTAAACCATTCCCTCTGTTCTAGCTTGCTGGGTTTAACATGATCAAAGCTGCAGATCCCCTGATGGAACATGAGCGGATGTCACAAAGGGCAACCACACCAACACCGGCACCGGCTTCCCACTCCCCGCATCAGCACCGGTTCCCGTACCAGCTCCATTTACCGCATCTACCCAGCTGTCCCCTACATCGCATTGGTTCCCGTCGAGGCCCCATATACTACACCTGCCCAGCAGGCTCCCGCATCGAGACCTGGTTCCTCTAGCTGCACCGTTCATCGCACCTCGCCTAACGAGTCTCTCCGCATCGAGCACCGGTTCCTCTAGAGGCACCGTTACTCGCACCTTCCCAGCCAGTCTCCCGCATCAGCACCCGCCCGTGTACCAGCCCGGGCTCCCGCACCTGCCCAGCCAGATCACCGAGGTCTCAGCTCATTGCTGTGGCCACCCGTGTGGTGACCAGGACGCATCTGAAGGCTATGTTCGTGAGTATACGACAGCATAACTGCTCTTATCTTGATGTCTTCTCTGCTCAAAGTCTCACATGGTTCAGTGCATTGGTGTCATTGACTAATTTTTGGTGGTATCTCTTGCTTTGAATCAGAAATTGCCTAAAAGTATCGCCAAGGATCTCAATGCTGGCCGAAGGGGCAAGATTTCCCTCGTCATGGAGAGTGAAGGTCTCACCGTGGAGGGACGGTACTCCGTCAGTCCCACAGATGGCCGCTTGGCTGTTACTTCCATGTGGAAAAAGTTCATTGACGGTGCCAAACTTCGCATTGGATCAAAGTTGAAGGTCAAGATCTTTCGATGCCGCCGTGACATGCTGGTCATAAAGTTCGCGGTTGTCTAGTTCTCGTTGCCCCATGAGCCCTTAGCAAATGCATTTGTAGTTATACTTATATAAGGTTATCTTATCTCGAACTGCTAATTAATTGTATGGGTGGTAAAACTTGGCAAGCTTTTCCTCTTAGCAAGTATGTATGTATGATCAGCTATTATGATAACTAATGTTTGTGTTCATCTTAATTTGCATTTCCGTTTTAGAAAAAAACTTAATTTCTATTTTGGCTGACCTGTTAGAGAACTATCAGATTGAACCCACAACATGATTCAAATAGATTCATTACACCGAGCCACATGTCTTGACCTTGCTATACACTACTTCCATTAATCGGTGCAAGAAGGCTTACCCGAGCCGCTCGAACCATGGCAGATTCGAATCCACCTTATCTATCTAGAAATACAACCTTTGCGTAAAGAGGATTTGCGAGTATGGGGAGGCTGACATTGGGGACCCATGAGCCAAGCAGCGTCGTCAACGTTTTAAAGGTGGCAGGAGATCGAAAGAAAAAGTAAGCCAAAAATCAGTTGGTAAACAAATTCAAGAAAAGAAACATTTACCTTTCTGAGAGGATGACATGCGGGACCCATGAGGCAGCAGCATCCTCAACTATTTCAAGGCGGCAGGGGATCAAAAAAAAAGGAAATAGCCAGAAATTAATTAGGGTCAAAAATAAATCCATCAAAGGAAACTTTTATTGTTCATAGAGGATGACATGTGGGACCGACTTGCCAGCTGCGTCGTCATCGTTTCAAAGGGGCAGGGATCAAAAGAAAAAGGCAAATAGCCAGTAAATTAGGGGAAAAAAATAAATCCAACAAAGGAAACTTTTATTGTTCATAGAGGATGACATGCGGGACCCATGAGCCAGCAGCTTCCTCAACGTTTCAAAGTCGGCATGAGATTGAAAGAAAAAGGCAAGTGACATAATATCGAGAGCCAAAAATAATCCAAAAAAGAAACTTTATTGTACATAGAGGATGACATGCGGGTCCCATTTTATAGCAGCGGTCTCAACGCTTCCAAGGCGGCACAGACCGAAAGAAAAATGAAGTAGCCGAAATCGTGGTGTGAAAAAAATCCAAGAAAAGAAAGATTTCAATTGGGCCGTATCTCGGACATTCGGGCCTTCGAACTATCCTGTTGGGCCTTTTGACTCGTACAATTTCAGCCCACTCCAAAACAGGAAAGGTCGAATTTTTCTCAAAAAAAAAAAAACAGGAAAGTCCTATGCTTCGCAAAAACAAAAAACAAGGAGATTCAACATATAAGTTTGTTTATGTAGATATAAAGATTTAATTTATCTGTTTGCAATAGCTCAGAGCGAAATACAACGTTTATTGTCTGCAAAATAAAATATCACATGTTTCTTGTACGGGGAGGTCGACATCGGGGACCCATGAGCCGCAGCGTCGTCAACGTTTCAAAGGCGGTGGGATCGAAAATAAAAAAAAAAGCCAAAAATCAGTTGGTAAAAAAATACAAGAAAAGAAAACATTTATCGTTCCGAGAGGATGACATGCGGGACCCATGAGGCAGCAAGCATCCTCAACGTTTCAAAGTCGGCATGAGATCGAAAGAAAAAGCCAAGTGACATAATATCGGAGCCAAAAATAATCCATGAAAAGAAACTTTATTGTACATAGAGGATGACATGCGGGTCCCATTTTGTAGCAAGCGGTCTCAACGTTTCCAAGGCGGCACAGGACCAAAAGAAAAATGAGGCAAGCAAGCATTCTCAACAATTCCAAGGCGGCAGGGATCAAAAGAAAAAAAGGAAATAGCCGGAAATTAATTAGGGGTCAAAACTAAATCCACCGAAGGAAACTTTTATTGTTCATAGAGGATGACATGTGGGACCGACCTCGCCAACGACGTCCTCATCGTTTCAAAGGGGGCAGGGGATCAAAAGAAAAAGGCAAATAGCCAGAAATTAGGGGTCAAAAATAACTCCAAGAAAGGAAACTTTTATTGTTCGTAGAGGATGACATGCGGGACCCATGAGCCAGAAGCTTACTCAACGTTTCAAATGTGGCATGAGATCGAAAGAAAAAGGCAAGTGACCAAATATCAGGAGCCAAAAATAATCCAAGATTTATTGTACATAGAGGATGACATGTGGGTCCCATTTTGCAGCAGCGGTCTCAATGTTTGTAGTGCGGCTTGAGATCAAAAGAAAAAGAAAGTAGCTAGTAATTAGGGGGTGAAAAAAAATCCAAGAAAAGAAAGTTGATGGACATAGAGGATGACATGCGGGTCCCTTGAGCCAACAAGTTACTCAACGTTTCAAAGGGGGCAGGGGATCAAAAGAAAAAGGCAAGCCAAAAATCGGAGGGTGAAAAAAAATCCAATAAAGGAAACTTTTATAGCACATAGAGGATGACATGCGGGTCCCATGAGCCGACAGGTCTCTCAACGTTTCAAACGTGGCATGAGATCGAAAGAAAAAGGCAAGTGAAAAAAATATCAGGAGCCAAAAATAATTCAAGAAAAGAAAGTTTTATAGTACATAGAGGATGACATGCGGGTCCCATTTAGCAAGCAGCGGTATCACCGTTTGAGAGGCGGCAGGGATCGAAAGAAAAAGGCAAGTGAAAAAATATGAGCAGCCAAAAATAATTCAAGAAAAGAAAGTTTTATAGTACATAGAGGATGACATGCGGGTCCCATTTAGCAATAGCCGGTATCACCGTTTGAGAGGCGGCAGGGGATCAAAAGAAAAAAGAAATTGCCAAAAATCGGAGGGTGAAAAAAACCAAGAAAATGAACTTTTATAGTACATAGAGGATGACATGCGGGTCCCATGAGCCGGCAGGTTCCTCAACGTTTCAAACGTGGCATGAGATCGAAAGAAAAAGGTAAGTGACCAAATATGAGGTGCCAAAAATAATTCAAGAAAAGAAAGTTTTATAGTACATAGAGGATGACATGCGGGTCCCGGTTAGCGGCAGCGGTATCACCGTTTGAGAGGCGGCAGGGATCGAAAGAAAAAGGCAAGTGACCAAATTTGAGGTGCCAAAAAAACTCCAAGAAAAGTAAGTTTTATAGTACATAGAGGATGACATGCGGGTCCCATTTAGCAGACAGCGGTATCACCGTTTGAGAGGCGGTAGGGGATCGAAAGAAAAAGGTAAGTGACCAAATATGAGGTGCCAAAAATAATTCAAGAAAAGAAAGTTTTATAGTACATAGAGGATGACATGCGGGTCCCATTTAGCAAGCAGCGGTATCACCGTTTGAGAGGCGGCAGGGGATCAAAAGAAAAAGAAATTGCCAAAAATCGGAGGGTGAAAAAAACCAAGAAAATGAACTTTTATAGTACATAGAGGATGACATGCGGGTCCCATGAGCCTCGCAGGTTCCTCAACGTTTCAAACGTGGCATGAGATCGAAAGAAAAAGGTAAGTGACCAAATATGAGGTGCCAAAAATAATTCAAGAAAAGAAAGTTTTATAGTGCATAGAGGATGACATGCGGGTCCCAAGTTAGCAGCAGCGGTATCACCGTTTGAGAGGCGGCAGGGATCGAAAGAAAAAGGCAAGTGACCAAATTTGAGGTGCCAAAAAAACTCCAAGAAAAGAAAGTTGATTGCACATAGAGGATGACATGCGGGTCCCATTTAGCAAGCAGCGGTCTCAACGTTTCCAAGGCGGCAAGGGATCAAAAGAAAAAGGAAGTAGCCGTAAATCGGGGGTCAAAAAAAATCCAAGAATAGAAAGAATTTTGGTTCATAGAGGATGACATGCGGGACCCATGATCCCGCATCGTAAACGGCTCGGCCGGAGAACGTTGAACGAGATGGCGCGATCGAGAAAAAAACAATGCCGGAGAGGCTGCCATCTGGGCCCTACATCCCTCGGCGGTTCGGATTTGCGTTGACTCGGCCGGCGAACCCGAGATTTCGAGATGCACCACGTCCCGGGCCACCATACGCGACGTTTTGGCCGCTTTCGTCGGGCTAGGTGGCCTCAAAAACGAGAAAAAAAAAGTTTTGACATGCACCACGGAGGGACCAAAAATCATCGGCCATGGTACACCAGCAACCACTGCGCGACTTCAACTTCGTCGGCCATGGCAACTTTTCTTGTAGTGACATATGATCTTGCACCTCGTGGAAGAATGCTTAAAGGGGGCCGAATTGGGGCCGTTGGCAGTTTCCGCCCGAGAGAGAAACACAGAAACTTCGTCAAATGACAGGCAATAAATGCAAGATCGAAGCATCCATAGCCAAGGCAGTCCTTAACCTGGAGGTGGCAAACTTCACCACGAAACACTATGATCCCAACATTCCCACAAAGCACAACCCGGTCCTCCGTTACAATGCCGCCAACAATGAAGAAGTACCCAAGCTTAGCATCTTCGTGGGGCTTGGTGGCAAGTCAAGTGGCTCGAAGCCGTACAGAACGGACCTACATGAGCGGACCTTGATCCACTCGTATGTCTTGAACACCATGGTGGAAGTGAAGCTGTACATCAAGTAAATGCGAACCATTTAGTTATTCGCAAACATTCAGGGCCTTGATCCACTCGTATGTTCGTGGCTAACTCTTCCTCTTTTCATCGGTATAGGCAATTCACAGCTATTCATTGAAAGAATACGCGCACGGCAATGGTGCCGTTGCCGTCGGAATCTTTGCCGAGCGGTCTTTGCCGTGCGTCCACGCACGACAACGTCTTTACCGTTCAAATAAGATCCTTTACCGTGCAAAGTGGCGCATGGCAATGACCGTTTTTCCCGTAGTGTCACTTACCTAATGTAATTTTAAGAACAGAGAACACAAGCAAGATTATAATATGGCAGAAGCTAAAATCAAGATCTGGAGTAGTGCGCTACTCATCATCTTTCAATCGGATCAGCAAAAACAAGCTCCAGTGAAATATGTAGTGATCATCGTTCGGATCCAGCACAACTTTAGGCCAAGAAGATATTCCTGATTCAGTCTGGTAAATTCAGGGCAAGTGATAGGTGCGATAGATGTGTCTAACGGCTAGACACCCATACCCCTCGGGCGACGGCGAAGGCGACGGCGGGGCCGCCGCCGCGCGACGCCTCAAGCGCCCGGCGGAGAGCCTCCGCGCCCGGCGCGCCGGGGCGCCCTCGTCGCGGACTGCTAGGAACCGCTTCGCCGTGCTCTCTGCCCTCGAGGACGAAGCCCCCGACGAAGAAGAACTCTCCGTCGACCCGCAGGTGCCCTCTCCCCCGACCCCGCCTCCCTCCTCCTCCCCCTCCCCTTCCCCCGCCCTCTCTCCGGTGCTGTTCGCCTCCTTCCTCGAACGCGCCTGCGCGGGTGCCCCTCGCGCCCCGCGGTGTCGTCAGGAGCTCCCGGCAACACCTCCAGCTCCTTCTCCGGCGAGATCTGCTCCTCCGGTCTAGGGACCCGAGGCCTTCCCCCTGCTCCCGTCGCGCGGGTGCGCGGGAGCTCAGATCTGCGCTCCCTCCATCTCGGCGCGGCCTCCCCAACCTCCTCAGGGTGGAGTGTTGGTGGGAGTGCTGGTCGTCCCTCTTCCGCCCGCCGTCCCTGCGCCGCCGCCGGCGGTCGAGGGGTTGCCGGGGGTAGGGTTTGCGTGCTCCTCGCCCGCTCCCTCGGTGGGCCTGATGGGCCAGGTTCCACCGGGCCGTTTCGGGCTGGCCCAGGACGGGCCTGGTGGGTCACGGCCTGCTTCAGCCTCCTCCCGCCTGGATGGGTGCCACGTGGCCCAGGGGCAAAGTTCGACGGCCACGATGGAAGGTTTCTGGGAAAGGGTTGCCCCGGACGATTCTACCCTCCAGCCGCCGCCTTTTAAGTGGCTGTGGCTTCGCTCTGGAACCCTAGATCCAGAGTTAGGGTTTCCTGCGCCTCCCCGCCACATTCGCCGAAACCGCAAGCACGCGAAGCTCCTGTCCCTCACCACCGACCCCACCTCCGGCGAGCCTCGCCGCCACCTGCTGCCCATGGACCGCGACCGCGACCGCTCTAACCGCAACAAGCGCCCCTTTGGCGACATGGATGGAGGCCACGCCAGAGACCGCGATGCGGATCTTCGCCAGCGGCTCGAAAAGGAGCAAGCCGAGCAGCATCGCCAACAGCGCCACTACGACCGCGACCGTGCAAGCTCCTCTGGCTGGCGTCATGGGGACGACCAGCACCCTCCCCGCCCTCCTCCCCCTCCCCCGGCTCCGCGAGGGCGCGACCAGGGACGGGGAGCGCACAAGAAGTACTCCTCCAGGGCGTCCAAGTCTCTGCTAGGTGCGGGACCATCCCTCCAGGGCGCCAACGCCACCGCGGCAAACTCCACCGCCTCCGTCGGGGCCGAGGCGGCACGCATCACCTTCTATAACTGTGGGAACCAAGGCCACATGCAATAGGAGTGCAAGTCTGAAGCCTTCTGTGTCAAGTGCAACAAAGCTGGCCACCCCACGGCGATGTGTGCGCTGTTCTCCAAAGGGCCAGACCCCTACTGGGCCGGTTTTGGTGGTCATCAACATGGTTTCTTCTGCTGTGAAGTGCCAGAGGACGAACTGTACCAGCCTGTCGCCAATGCAGCTCTCATTATCCTGGAAAAGGGTGGCTTGCAGGAAAACCAGTTGGAAGAGGAACTCAAAGACTTAGTGGATGAGACTTGGGCGTGGCAAGTCTGCAAGATCAACGACTCGAACTTTTCTGTGGTCTTCCCCTCTAAGGAAAGTCTCCGCATGGCTATCCGGGGAGGAGGCATCACTCTCCCGGCGTGCAAGATCAAGGCCATTGTCACTGTTCCCACGGGCGACCCCACGGCCTCCGAGCGCCTCCAAGAAACCTGGGTTCACCTCCACGGGGTTCCCCCGCCCCTCCGTCATGCGGACAGACTCCTCTTGAGCACCAGAGAGATTGGGCGCCCTATCAGGGTGGACGTCGACTCGCTTGCCCACCCCTCCAACCCTATCCGCATGTCCTTCGGCTGCCGTGACCCTGCGCTCATCCCACCCTCCGTCATGATCTTCGTCAACATGGAGGGTTTCAGGATCCAGGTGGTCCCGGAGGCCAACCATGCTGTCGAGTCACCGCCGCACGCCCCGCCCCCTTCTCATGGAAAAGACAGAGAAGATGATAAAGAAGAGGACCTAGAGGAAACTGACGAGGACAGGTGGGATGGCCGCAGGGGCCGGCACCCACACAAGGAACGCATTACCTCGCACTCGGCTCCGGCTGGGGGCAAGGCAGGACCCGCACACAAGTCTGCTGCTGCTGGACAAGAGGCGCCACCTCAACCTCTCCTCCTGCCTGCCTCGGCCATCTCTCAATATGGCTCCAACCTCACCGAGCAGGGTGACATCTTCCCCATTGTGGCTCAGTTTGTGCATGCCTCTACGAAATCCCCTCACCTCTCCCCTCCCTTGGAGGAAACCGAGTGCCTCTCGCCCTTTGTCTTGTCCCCTGGAGACTCGAACAAAGACGACACGCCATACGTGACACATGGGAAAGCTCTGAATCTTGGCGAAGAGGACAGGCGGGCCATCGGGTGGAAGAGCCCGCCCTCGACGACGTCGGACACCTCGGAGGAGCTTCGCGCGCTGGAAAAGAGAAGCAAAAGCAACCACGACCGCCCCTCCAGGATCCTGGCTAAGGCATTAGCAACTCACCTCCAGTTCGAGCCGGTCGAGGAAAGGAAAGAAGACCCCCCCCCCCCCGCTGCTCTGGGCCTGCATCAAGCGCCGACCATTCTGGACAACTCCACCACCGTTCCGTTGGCGGAAGAGGATCCTATCCCTGCGTTGGGAGCTCCAGTCACCTGGGCCCCTCGAAGCAGGAGCGCTACTCCCTCTGAGGCCCTCCGCAAGAGCGCAAGGGGCTCGGGCTGCACGGAGGGCCCGGTGCTGGAACGCGCGATGCGCCTCGCCAATGACAAAGACGCGCCCTCCTCAAGCACTCCAGGTACCTACCTTCCCTCTCCCTCCTCCCTCACTGCTTTTACTGCTTTCCAAGATGTTCCGGCGCAAAAACTTCTGCGAGTGGCCCAAGACAGTTGTGTGATCTTTCCCTCTACGGCGGGGGCGCCCGAGGAAATCATCTCCCTTATCCAAGCTAGAGAACTGGCACAAGCTGACTTGGCAGCGGCCAGATTCAGGGTTGAACAGGAGGCCGCCAAGGAGAAAGCTGCTGCGGAGAGGGAGGCTGCCTCAGTATAGGAAGGGCCTGTGCTGGAGGAGGCTGGCGATCCCGTCCCCAAGAAAAAGCCTAGGACGTACAAGAAGAAGCTGCAGCCCAACGTGGGCACGAGACCACTCACCCGCCGAGCACGGGCTTTATCCCTGGTTTCCCAATGAGGTGCCTCATCTGGAACATTAGAGGGTTCGGGCGCAAGGGGCGTCGCACCCTTCTCAAGGACTACCTCCGTGAACACAAGATCGATGTCGTCCTCCTACAAGAAACTATTAAGCAAGATTTCTCTGACGCTGAACTCCGCAGTCTTGAGGCTGGGGACAAGTTTTTCTGGCATTGGCTCCCGGCCAGTGGGCACTCTGGGGGTATGCTCATTGGTGCCAAGGACAGCTCCTTCGAAGTGGGAGAAATTGACATGGGCCAATTCTTCATAAGCATGTCCATCCTTCACAGGGCGTCTAAGCGTATCTTTGAGGTGGTGGCCATCTACGGCCCCGCTGATCACAGCAGATCCCGCACCTTCCTGGACGAGATCTCTGCTAAGGTTGCCCGCGCCACTCGCCCGTTATTTCTAGGGGGAGACTTCAACCTCATCCGCTCTGCCGACGACAAGAACAATGACAATCTTAGCTGGCCCCTTATCGACCTCTTCAATGAGCACGTGGCCTCCTGGGCCCTTCGTGAAATACCTCGCACTGGGGCGCGGTATACCTGGACGAATCGGCAACTTAACCCGGTCCGATCGGTGTTGGACAGGGTGTTCATCTCTCCTGAGCTTGAAGGGTTCTTCCCGTTGTGTTCCCTCGTGGGGGAAACGAACCTTGGCTCTGATCATACGCCTCTGGTGTTTGACTCCGGCGACGAGCTCCCGCCTCGCACTAACCGGTTCTTCTTCGAATCTGGGTGGTTCGAGAGACCCGACTTCTGCCCCATGCTCTCTCAGCTCTGGATCGACCTGGCCTCTCGCGCAAGGGGTAGAGACATCATTGATTGGTGGCACCACATGAGCTCGGGGCTCAGACAATACCTTCGTGGGTGGAGCCGTAACCAGGGAGCGGCTTCGAGACGAGAAAAAGCTGTGCTCCTTGGCCAGATTGAGCAACTGGAGCGGACTCTGTTGGACTGGAAGAGGAGGAATGGGCCGAACGGTACTCCCTCGAAGAACAGGTCCTCCAAATTGTCCGCGAGGAAGAGGACTACTGGCAGCAAAGGGGTAGGACAAGGTGGGCGCTCCAGGGGGACGCCAACACAGCCTACTTCCACGCCGTCGCCAACGGTAGAAGACGCAAGTGCACCATCTCCACTATTGTCACCCCTTCAGGCCCTACCTCGGACCCCATTATCATCCAACAAGTGATCTACGATTTCTACCGCGAGTTGTTGGGCTCCTCCTCTCAGAGGGTGTGCTCGGTGGCCCCTAATGTCTGGGGAGAGGCGGCTAAGGTGTCGGCTGCGGACAATGAACAGCTCATGTTAACCTTCTCTGAGAAGGAACTCGAGGATATTGTGACTGACATGAAATCCAACACGGCCCCGGGCCCAGACGGTTTCCCCCAATCTTCTTCAAGCGCATGTGGCCTTGGCTCAAGCTTGGAGTCCTCCACATCCTTAATGACTTTGTGTTGGGGCGCATTGACATCTCTAGACTCAACTTCGGGATCCTTGCGCTGATCCCCAAGGTCCCTGGTGCTGATTTGGTGTCCCAGTTCCGCCCAATTGCTCTCATCAATGTGGTGTTCAAGATCGTATCCAAGGCCTATGCCTCCCGTCTTGATCCTGTCGCCAACAAAATCACAAGCCCTTTTCAGACGGCCTTCATTCGGGGAAGGAATATCCTGGAAGGCCCGCTCGCCCTTATTGAGATTGTCCATGAGTTGCGGGTCAAAAAGTTAGGAGGGATTTTGCTTAAGCTAGATTTCGAGAAAGCATATGACAGGGTCAATTGGGGCTTCCTTGAGGAAGTGCTCCGTGCCAAGGGCTTCAACCAAGGTTATATTCACAGGATCATGCAGCTGGTGTCCGGGGGCCAGACTGCTATTTCAATCAATGGGGTGATCGGTCCGTACTTTAGAAACAAGCGGGGTGTGCGTCAAGGGGACCCTCTCTCGCCGCTGCTGTTCAACCTCATTGGGGAGGCGCTATCCGGTATTCTTTCTGCTGCTGGCGCGGCGGGCCACATCCACGGTGTTGTCCCTCACTTACTTCCTGGAGGTATTTCTCACCTCCAATACGCGGATGATACCCTCATCCTGATCCAAAACACAGAGGAAGACATTGCCAACCTCAAATTCCTTCTGATGTGTTTCGAAGACATGTCTGGTCTCAAGATTAACTATCACAAAAGCGAAGTCATAGTCATGGGCCAATCTAGAGATGAACAGACCAGAGTCGCCAACAAGTTGAACTGCAAGCTGGGGTCTTTCCCCTTCCTTTACCTTGGTCTGCCCATCTCTGATCGGAAGCTGCGCCTCGAACAATGGCTTTATCTAGTAAGAAAGCTGGCTGATCGGATCGAACCCTGGATGAGTAGGTTACTCTCCTCGGGTGGGAGACTTATCCTCTCCAATGCCTGCCTCGACAACACGCCTATCTTTGCCATGGGCCTCGTTTCTCCTCCATGAGGGGATCCACGCCCGTTTCGACTCTCACCGCTCCAAGTTCTTCTGGGAAGGCTCTGGGGCAAAGCGCAAGTATCACCTGGTTAACTGGCCCACGGTGTGCCGGCCTAAGGACATGGGGGGCCTGGGCCTCCTTAGTACAAGGAAAATGAACATCGCGCTGATCCTCAAATGGGTCTGGAAGCTGTATAATGAGGATGACACCATCTGGTCCAAAATCATCAAGGCCAAGTATCCGGATGCGTCTGACCTCTTCTCGGCCTCGGGCCAAGGTGGTTCCCGGCTCGGAAGATTATACACAAGATCAAACACTACTTCAAGCTCGGAGCCAAGCATGCTGTTGGTGATGGCCGCCGCACTCGATTCTGGTCTGACTGGTGGATTGGGCGGGAACCCTTGAAAGACTCCTTCCCTTACTTATTCTCTATCTGCGAGGACACAAACCAATTGGTTGCCTCCGTGTGTGCCCCGGACGGTCCACACTTCAGGTTCCGTCGCTCCTTAGACCAAGAGGGGATGAATCAATGGAACTTGCTCACCTCTCAACTCCAGACTTTCACCGCCTCGGATATGCTTGACAGGGTGGTTTGGCACTTGTCCCCTTCTGGTCTCTACTCCGTCCAATCGATGTACCACAAACTTTCGCAAGGGGCGACGGTTGCATACCACAAGGACATGTGGGAGGCCAAGGTTCCACTCAAAATCAAGATCTTTGCCTGGCTGCTCATCCTTGACAGGCTCCCCTCCAGTCTTTTGGTGGCGGGCAGAAACGGTCCCGCTTCGGGGGCGTGTGCACTCTGCGGCGCCCCGGAGGACTCGTCCCACATCCTCTTTTCCTGTTCGATGGCAAGATTCTCTTGGAGCGCGCTGCGCAGTGTCTTGGGCTGCAATTGGTGCCCAGCCAACTTTTCACAGTTCCACGCCATCCTATCTAGTTTCTCTGGGAGGGCCAGGAGACTTCTCTGGACCCTCTTCCTGGCTCAGTCTTGGGCCCTTTGGACAGTGCGCAATAAGCTTACCATTGAGAAGAAACTGATAAACAACCCCGCTAATCTGATTTACAAAATGTGTATTTTCCTGCAGCTCTGGACCGTCAAGGCAAAACCAGGAGACAGGGAGGATCTCAGACGGCTGACAAGCGAGCTGAGGGAGCTCTACGCGTCCGTGAGACCAAGAAATCAAAGCCCAAGAATGCGGCGTAATCCTTCCAGTCAAGTTTAGAGCGGCTTTGTGGGGTGCCGCCCCCGGGGTGTGTGTTTTTATGCTTTTGCACTTTTGGCTAAGCTGTATGCCGCAGCCGTTTGTATGATACCTGGAACCTCTCTGGCTTTATTAATTTAAAGTCAGGCCACATCTGGCCTTTTATCTAAAAAAACTTTAGGCCAAGAAAATGAGTAGTAAGCACGATGCCGGCATGCACATAGGCCATCAGCCCGCATTTTATGTTGGCTATCGCTGCTGAATCAAGCAGCCGAGCCCAGCACTACGGATCTAGCCAGACCCGAGCATGCGAGCTAACCACGACCGCGACTGGAACAGATTAGGAGATACAAGATGCGCCTTGGCACTTGTGGTCGATCGAGACGGGATGAGATTGGAATTGAAGGCGTGCCGACGAAGAACTTGTGGACCAATAAGGGCATCACCAACGCGGGGCGCTATTAGACTACTCATAGTGGGAGTAACATAGCTAGTAACATCACACACCCCAAGATATTTTGGTGACATGGCATGGAAATAAATGAAGAAAGAGAATGAGGTGGTAACTAGCTATGTTACCATAACATCACACTTCTCAAGACAAGATGAGTCTACAAATCTAATAAATATAACATACATGATAGCACATATAAGTAACCATCCACTATGGAGGTAGTAACATAGAGTAGTAACATGCACCATGTTACTACCCTATGTTACTCTCCACTATGACTAGTCTTATAGACGCTTATAAATAACTAATAGCAAGAAATTAAATTATCTCCTAAGAGCAATTCCAATAGTATAGCTAACTGTTGGCTATAACAAGATGTCATATCATTTGTAGTCATCATATAGCTAACATGTGGCTATAAGAATGTAGTACTTTACTAATATATGCCCCACATTTCACTCTCACAAGGTGCCTAGGAGCACGTGCAAGAGCTGGCTATTGCATAGTAGCCCACCTCCCTTCTCTCTCCTTTTCTCTCTCCCCCAACTCACCTAAAATATATTATTTAATGTCTTATAGTCAGCTGACTGGACTCTATTGTACTTGCTCTAAGCGTCTAGATCCACTACGCTGGGCGCTAGTTTGAGACCCTAGCTTCTGTCCAGATAATTGGAGCAACGGCTCAATTTTTTGCGCCCATATATGCTAGCCCAAATCCCAGGATAGATCAGGAATCGAATGAAATTGCAGGAAAAAGAGCCTAGCGCCTACTCTAAACACGTCCGTTGTAGATGCCCTAAGACGCATGTGTTTAGATCCACCTAAAAGGTGGTTTCTGTGGTGGAGGAAAGGCTGCCTCTACGTTGAAGGCAGGGCAATGATGGACTGAGATCAGGTGACATGCCTTAGGCATGTCACCCGTGAATAGTGCAGTAATATGCACCCCTTTTCTCACCGTCGGATCAAGATTAGATGGCAGGATATCACTGCTACAGGAACCATCTACAGTGCACTTGCTACAGGACATTTGGTACAGGACATTGCTACAGTTCATGCGCTACAGGACCATCTACAGTCGCGCGCTACAGTGTTTGATCGTGTGTGTTCATTTTCAATCCTACGGCCTACGGTGCATGTCACCGCACTGTTCATGCGGGCATGTCACCTGATCTCAGTCCAACAATGATGGAGGCGTTGCTGAGAAATAAAACCACCGAGTGAAACTTTCAGAGGAGTAACCGGACTTCTAAAATTTAGAGGAGTAAGAGCATCTCCAGCAGAGCCCGTAAATTGGGCGGAAACTGAAAAACTCGGCGGTTATACGGGTTCGTGCTGAAACTGGGCCAGAACGGAGCCTGAACTCGCGGCTTGGCCCGTATAACGAGTTCGGGCCCCCGAGAAATTGCGCGGTCGACCTGTATTAAAAGGGGACGAGGAGGGAAGTTCGGTTTCCAAACCCTACTCCCCTCCGCCGCCGCCTCCCCCGTATTTCAGCGAGCAATCGAGCAGCCCGCAGCCACCCTCCCACCCTCGCTTCCGGCGCGATGGCCTCCCGTGGTGGCTCAGCAGGCCGCAGCGCCGGCGCCGCGTCCCCCCGTGTTCCGCACCGACGCAGAACGGCGGAAGTGGAACAGGTCGGAGGGCCCGCGCAAGCGCAACGCCCGCCGGTGGACGAATTGGGGGCTCACGCCCCTAGGGAAGCTGGCGAGGTACGCCAACGCCGGCGAGGGGTCCTCGTCCGGCGGCTCCAGTCGTGCACCGCGGCTCCCCATCGCCGACAGCTCGGACGATGACGAGCTCGTCCCCGCGCGGTCGCCCACCTTCTCGGCGGGTGACTACGTCCACGGCTCCGACGAGGAGGAGGCCGTGCTCGCGCAGATGAAGGCCATCTCCGAGGCGGAGGCCCGCGCTCGCTTCCGCTGGGAGGAGGCGGACGCCGTCCGCCAGGTGCGTGAGTACGAGGCGGCCTACTAGGAGGAGCGGGTCCGCCGCGTCAAGCTCGAGATAGTTGAGCTTGACGCCGACGAGGAGTGAAGCTCCTCCACGCCAGCATCGATGCCGTCTGCTGCCGAGACGCTCTGCCACCACCGGCACCGCCGCGCGCATAGGCCATTATTTAGGCCGCATTTTGGTTCAATTTAGTAGCGCCCGCCGGTGTATAAGTAATTTAGGTTCAATTTCTCGAATTATGTAACTTGCTCAATCGGAGCATCAAATCCATCTATATATATGATCATCGACTAATTTACGTGCGACATTTCAAATTTAGTTTTTCAGTTTCTCTTTTACGGATTCTACTCTGTGACAAGGTTTTTCTGACCCGTAAACACGAGTTCGGTGAACTGAACTCGCAGTTTTCAGTTCACGTGTTCACGGGCTCTGCTAGAGATGCTATAAAAGTATTGTTCTAATGTTTTGGGTTCCTAACCGAACACCTATGTTTGGAGGAGTAAAAAAAATTTGTATAGAAATCTATGTTGCGATCAACAGCCATCAATGTGTTATGTTTACAGTTTAGAGACTTCTTTTTTGCGAGTATAAAATTTAGAGACTTCATTCCTTTGTATCAGCAAACCCTTCATTTCCTGCCAGCCTCAAGTATTTGTCCTTACGGGTGAGCTTGGTTGACTGAAACCCAAGAATCCTACCAATCTCACCCTGCACGAAGTTGGCCACCTCGTAACTCTCGCATCTCTTCCCATCGATCACCATCCTGGTTGGCATCTTGTCCATAAACTGAACGTCATAAGCCGGGCGTGGGTTCATGAAAAAGTAGAAGTGGTCTAGGTACTTGGACTTGCCGGTGGAGGTACCGTGGAACATGCTGGACCAGTTCACCGGTGCGACTGGATAGACCTCATCAACGAGCTCCGCAAACAGATGGCTGAAGCGAAGCAGGTAGGGCTCCCGGCATGTGGTCACCTCAGGGCAGACCACCAAATCCCCCAGCCTCAGTGACTGCTCCATCCTCCTCCGGTCCTCATCTCGGTTTTGGGTCAACCGGACAGTCCTGATCGGTGATATGAGCTCAGTTACACGGCTGACACTCTAAGTGACGGCTGATACCTGCTTCTTCAGCATTGCTGAGATGTAGACTGGGTCGAGAAGTGTGCGTTGCACTAGTGGAAAACGGGTCTTTTGCACCGGTTGGTAAGGGCTATATGCACCGGATGTCCAAACGGTGCAAACAATCCGGTGCAAAAGGGTGCACCATGTGACGGCTGCCGGGCGTCCGAACGGGAGGACCTTTAGCACCGGTTCGTATTGCCGCGGTAGAACCCCGCTACCGTAAAAATTTTTTGAATTATTTGTACTCCCTCTTTTTTTTTCCTTTTTTCAGAATTTCTAATATTTTAGTCATTTCACAAGTTTAGTCTCTTAACTACCCTTATCTCTAGTCCAATTACTTACTCGTGCTCAAACTTCCCGCTCGGTCACCCATCCTCCCACTACTCTAGCACTAGCACGCTTAACTTCCAAGTTCCTTTTCGTCCCGCATCAAAGTACTTCGCGCGCATGTATGTGATACTAGTATCATATCAATCCTATTAACATGTCGGTCGATCGGAAATTCAATTCGGCTCCCGGGTGCACATACTCCCTCTACCAACAAAACATATTTCAAAGTGTGGAAAATTTTTGAAAAAAAATTCTACATGTACATCTCCATAATATTTGTGTGTGTGTCAAGTTTCACGAAAAAATAATATTTTTTGTGACCTATCTAAAAAAGAGAAAACTTATCCTGTGAAAAACATTGTTTTAAGCACTGAATTTTGTCTTTTTTACACACGTCACATGATAAGTTCATTTTTTATGAAACGACTTTGTGAGCGTGTATCACATGAATATGTACATGCGAATTTTTTGTTTCAATTTTTTTGAAATTTAAAATATGTATAAGATGTATTTTAAAATATAGGGAGCATATGCTCCCATGTTCCAAAACACCACTCCCGTCGGTCGATATCATATTTCTTTATTGTTCGAATTTAAATAATTATTTTAATAAACCAAAGTAATGCTGTAATAATAATCTTGAATAAATAAATAAACATTAACTTTATAATTTGTATTATTTTTAATTATTTTCAAAAAAATTATTATTTTTTTTTGCCAAACATAAAACCTAAAAATTTGAAAATCTTATAATTTGCTAAAAGTAATAGTAATCTTTATGCAGGATGCAATTATTAATTTTAATTTAAAAAAATATAAAATATAAAATCCTAAATTTCTGGAAAAAAACTAAAATCTTCCTGCTTTCATATTTTCATTTGGAATTTTCAGAATCTAAAAATTAGCTAACCGGGTAAACCCAGGTGAATTCGGATGTAACTTTTTCCCACGATGATTTTGATATATTATACGTTTTTTTCGACGTCGTATGCAAAAGTTAATGCGGTTTTACCATTTTTCAAACATTTATTGCAATAAAAGTGAAAATTCGAATTTGTTAATTTTCCCTAATAGTAGGTTGCATAACATACAGGAATCTTAAAAGATTTTTTTTTGAATTTTCTATCATTTTCTTTTCTATTTTACAGTGTTAAAAAAAGGCGATCCACAGGGGGGGTGGAGGTGCGTGGGGAGCAGAAAAACCTTTTGCACCGGTTCGTGTTACGAACCGGTGCTAAAGGTCCCGCACGAACCGGTGCTAATGCCGCGGCTGGTCCCCTGGAAGTCCAGACCGCACGAACCGGTGCTAATGATCCCTTTAGCACCAGTTCGTGCCAAATCCGGTGCAAAAGCTCTTTGGAGCAAAAAAAACCAAAGCCCTTGTTTCTACTAGTGATGGTTGCACACGTAAAGATGGCCCTGCGGGCTGGGCTGGGCATGTGGTTCAGAGCACACTTGAACAGTGTATTGGTGAGTTGATGACTCGACTTGTTACACCAATCACTGATCCAATTGCGACGGCGATAGGGTATGGTATGTTCAGAAAGATTTGTGTTCGGAGCAAGGTGAGGGGCAGGGCAACTGGGAGCCACATGAACATGGCTATGGTGGCTTGAGGGGTAGGCCTAAAGGCCAGCCTGCCATCATGGAAGATCAGGGGCCTTGGGTACTGGTCTTTTGGCAAGGGTGGCCATTTTCTTTTTTTCTTCTAGTGTCACCAAGTATATTTCCTGCAAATGAGAAGAAATACTTATATTAGATCTCACATCTCAATGGCTTAAACTGGACCTATCTGTCCTGTATTTATTTTGCAAATTGAAGCCAACAAGTATAAATCGACAAAACTAAAGAAACTTTCTCGGGGTAGAAGGTAAATTGTTGGTACTAAAATATTTTACTTGTGTCTTTCATATATTGCCTTGCAATGAGCTATCCTTTACAGAAAGCTCACACATGGAGACATACCTCCCATAGCTGACCCCTGAATTCAAGGATACTGCCGGCTTTGTTACTAACTGATAGAAACCCCTTAATACAACCTTTTTTTAAAAAATGGCATAAGGTAGGTAGACCCGGTCTTGCGCTCGTCCGGTTAAGTGGCACATTGTGCTAAGTGCTCCAACCGTTGGCTGATCTCAGCTGTATCGCCTCATAAAAATTAGTTAAGCGAGAAAACAAACGGCTACATAGGAGCTCTATGGTGGACCACCAGCATTGTGGACGCGACATGCATGAATTATTTTATAGTCTTTTTTCTATTCAAGTTTAGATTTCCAGGCACATATGGTTCCTTTTCTCCATCGCAAAGCAACATATCTCGGTTACCTTTTCATGGGGCCTTCAACTACCACATGTGTTGTGTCCAACTAACTTGTGTAAGTAAGGTGTCCCTTAATGATGTAGGAGGCTAGCTACATTGAGTTAAGTAAGTCAAGAGCAAATACATATGTCTTGTTGTGCTTCGGCATAACACCTGTGATAGTGTGATAGTGATGCTTAACTACATGTTATGTGGTTTTGAGCCTGTAGATTGTGAATGACTGCCCGTTAGCTCATACTATTCTCAGGTGCATGATTTATTTGTACTCCATGTGGTGAGCTAGGCAGCTAGTTTCAGATATTTAGTTACATATATAATTTCTGCAGATCTAGGATGCTCTGTACTGTGTACATACGTATATAGATGTGTAAAAATCTATGTCTACACATGGTGCAGGATGGTGGAGCTGCCTGGCGTCACGGTGACATCGACGGCAGGTCTGTCAAGATCAATGCGGTGGTCCCTCTTGAAGATGGGTGCGAGGAAGACGGCGTTAGAGATTTCTGTGGCGTGTGTGTTGGCGTGCGCTGAGAGTCTGCTTGACTAGATGTGCTTCTCACCTGCTATTGGGCGGCTTGGGAAGGCATTTGGTTGTTTGGATGATGTGAGTTGGTGTATTGTCACCCCCTTCATCCCTCTATAGGTTTAGCGAGGTGGCTTCGAGTTTGATCTTTTGTATTGCTCTTGTAAGATGTTATGAATAATCTAATAAAAAAGCCGTGTGCATTCCTTGGATGCAGCAGCTGGGGCGATTTTTCCCCATTTCGAAAAAAAAATGTATTCATAACTGATTTCGAAAATGTTCAAAACTGTAAGAGTAACACACATATGTTCAGTAACCAGTATGATGTTAAACCTATATAGCTTTGTGAAATGGGATAGCTTGTGAATGGTTATTTCATGGAAAGTATCAGCATTGAAACACCTTTCAGCTTCAAGTGATACTAGTTCACCACATTATTGTTTCGTAGATCAGCCACAGTGCTCAACTAATCAAGTAACACTCGAATGGACTAATTGGTATTTTGCAACAAAAAATATCACAAGGATGAAGGAAAAAGTGGGTAAAATACACGATGCAATATATTTCAGTAAGATAAACGATATCCACTCATAGTATCTAACCTTGCACCAAGAGAAAAGCTGGTGATGATCATAACCAAAACAGCTTGAGCTGCATCCGAACCCTATCATCTCTGTTTGGTCGAACTTTGCCTGCTCTAGCCTTCCTTCACTCTCCTTTTCCAATAAACCAACATAACACCCTTTTATCATCTTCACCTCCCTTCCCACCACCACTTCCAACCCCATATACTCCTTAAGAAATGGTTCGACCATTACCCTTGGTAACATGCTACAAACCCCTACCACCCTCTTCATCCCTCTGAGAACCTCAAATCCTTCCCTTCCCACATACTCTAGGAAATACTTGGGTAACGTCGCTCTTGCAACCCTAGCCACCTTATCCTCACTTAACCCCATGAAGCACACCATGACAATGATCTGTAATTCTACTTCTTGTGACAGGCAACATAGCAACGGGTAGAGGCATAGTAGGACGAGGCCTCTTAGGAAACTACCTGCCTCTATTGCAACAAGCATGAAATAGGGAAAGGTAGATGGAGACCTCAGGAGACCTCCTTCGACACCTAGGATTAGAGTTTTGTTCCCGAGGTGTTCATCGTCTTGTGGAGTCTCCAAGGATGTGAGGATAATCTAGGGATAGGTAGATATGCCACTCGAGCGTTGCCGGTGATGGTGCTGGCCTAGCATTGAACCCCAGAGAATTATGCGTGCTGTGTTGGTGTCAAGCTAGTTTATTTGATGCAGATTGTAAGGTGCAACTGTAAGAGGTGTCATATATATATGCAGCTCAAGCTTACTGTTGGATGGTGAAATGGGCATATTTTTTAAAGGAGAACAATTATTGCAAGAAAAGTAAGTTATGATCCCAGATTAGTCACACCTTCTGTCTCGGCTTAACACTCTAAATTTTGCTGCTTCACACCAGATCTCAAAATGAACCAGGATTACTTGAGCCTTACTCACCAGGTAAGGACATTGATTTGCTGACGTAATCATATATATGTATGTTGACCACCTACATTGTTTAGGATAAGAAAAAAGTGTTAAACTATTAATGTTTTAGGGTTTAACCGGTGTACCTTTTGGGTCCCGGGTTGCATGTTTATATAGGCTGGAAAAGTCCTAGCCGGAGCATTACAAGGGCATGACCTGGGTCGGTGTACTACACCGTACCCAGAGTCGTATAAAGTATACATGTATTCTAACAGCCCCCCTTAATCTAACTCATGAAGATTTTCAACTGGAAGCGCCTTAGTGAAACCATCTGCAACTTGATCTTTGCTTGACACAAACCTAATATTCAACTTCTTTGCAGCCACTCGTTCGAAGTGGAAATCTATCTCAATATTGTTTAGTACGTGCATGAAATACTGGATTTGCTGACAAATATGTGGCACCAAGGTTGTCACACCACAAACAAGGTCTTTCCTTTAACTGAACTCCAAGTTCACCAAGAAGTGCTTCCACCCAAATCATTTCAGCAGTTGCATTGGCTAATGCTTTATACTCAGCTTGTGTACTTGAACGTGAAACAATTGCCTGTTTTCTGGCACTCCAAGAAATCAGATTTGGCCCTAAAAAATTTGCAAAGCCTGTTGTAGATCTTATGTCATCAAGACAACCAGCCCAATCAGCATCAGAGAAAGCACTCAAGAGTGTAGATGATGATGGTTGGAAAGTGATACCAATATCAACAGTGTCTTTAACATATCTGAGAATTATCTTGACAGTTGTCCAATCAACAATGGTTGGAGCATATAGAAACTGACATACTTTTTTTACTGAGAAAGAAATATCAGGCCTTGTAAGTGTAAGATATTGCAGTCCTCCAACAACACTATGATATTTTGTGCTATCTTCAGGACCAAGGGGGTCTCCATCAACAAGAGAGAGAGGATCTGTAGAAGAAAGCGGCGTAGGAGCTGACTTGCATATACGCATACCAAGTTTCTCAAGTAGATCATTCGGATGTAACTTTTTCCCACGATGATTTTGATATATTATACGGGTTTTTTCGACGTCGTATGCAAAAGTTAATGCGGTTTTACCATTTTTCAAACATTTTTTGCAATAAAAGTGAAAATTCGAATTTGTTAATTTTCCCTAATAGTAGGTTGCATAACATATATGAATCTCAAAAGATTTATTTTTTGAATTTTCTATCATTTTCTTTTCTATTTTACAGTGTTAAAAAAGACGATCCACGGGGGAGGGGGTGGAGGTGCGTGGGGAGCAGAAAAACCTTTTGCACCGGTTCGTGTTACGAACCAATGCTACGAACCGGTGCAAAAGAGTTCGCGGCTGACGTCAGCCCTTTAGCACCGGTTCGTGTTACGAACCGGTGCAAAAGGTCCCGCACGAACCGGTGGTAATGCCGCGGCTGGTCCCCTGGAAGTCCAGACCGCACGAACCGGTGCTAATGACCCCTTTAGCACCAGTTCGTGCCAAATCCGGTGCAAAAGGTCTTTGGAGCAAAAAAACCAAAGCCCTTGTTTTTACTAGTGATGGTTGCACACGTAAAGATGGCCCTGCGGGCTGGGCTGGGCATGTGGTTCAGAGCACACTTGACCAGTGTACTGGTGAGTTGATGACTCGACTTGTTACACCAATCACTGATCCAATTGCGACGGCGATAGGGTATGGTATGTTCAGAAAGATTTGTGTTCGGAGCAAGGTGAGGGGCAGGGCAACTGGGAGCCACATGAACATGGCTATGGTGGCTTGAGGGGTAGGCCTAAAGGCTAGCCTGCCATCATGGAAGATCAGGGGCCTTGGATACTGGTCTTTTGGCAAGGGTGGCCATTTTCTTTTTTCTTCTGGTGTCACCAAGTATACTTCCTGCAAATGAGAAGCAATACTTATATTAGATCTCACATCTCAATGGCTTAAATTGGACCTATCTGCCCTTTTTTTTGCAAATTGAAGCCAACAAGTATAAATCGACAAAACTGAAGAAACTTTCTCAGGGTAGAAGGTAAATTGTTGGTACTAAAATATTTTACTTGTGTCTTTCATATATTTCCTTGCAATGAGCTATCATTTACAGAAAGCTCACACATGGAGACATACCTCCCATAGGTGACCCCTGAATTCAAGGATATTGTCGGCTTTGTTACTAACTGATAGAAACCCCTTAATACAACATTTTTCAAAAATTGCATAAGGTAGGTAGACCCGGTCTTGCGCTCGTCCGGTTAAGTGGCACATTGTGCTAAGTGCTCCAACTGTTGGCTGATCTCAGCTGTATCGCCTCATAAAAATTAGTTAAGCAAGAAATAAACGGCTACATAGGAGCTCTATGGTGGACCACCAGCATTGTGGACCCGACATGCATGAATTATTTTTATAGTCTTTTTTCTATTCAAGTTTAGATTTCCAGGCACATATGGTTCCTTTTCTCCATCGCAAAGCAACATATCTCGGTTACCTTTTCATGGGGCCTTCAACTACCACATGTGTTGTGTCCAACTAACTTGTGTAAGTAAGGTGTCCCTTAATGATGTAGGAGGCTAGCTACATTGAGTTAAGTAAGTCAAGAGCTGCACAAATACATATGTCTTGTTGTGCTTTGGCATAACACCTGTGATAGTGATGCTTAACTACATGTTATGTGGTTTTGAGCGTGTAGATTGTGAATGACTGACCTTTAGCTCATAATATTCTCAGGTGCATGATTTATTTGTACTCCATGTGGTGAGCTAGGCAGCTAGTTTCAGATATTTAGTTACATATATAATTCCTGCAGATCTAGGATGCTCTGTACTGTGTACATACGGATATAGATGTGTAAAAATCTATGTCTACACATGGTGCAGGATGGTGGAGCTGCCTGGCGTCACGGTGACATCAACGGCAGGTCTGTCAAGATCAATGCGGTGATCCCTCTTGAAGATGGGTGCGAGGAAGACAGCGGTAGTGATTTCTGTGGCGTGTGTGTTGGCGTGCGCTGAGAGTCTGCTTGACTAGATGTGCTTCTCACCTGCTATTGGGCGGCTTGGGAAGGCATTTGGTTGTTTGGATGATGTGAGTTGGTGAATTGTCACCCCCTTCATCCCTCTGTAGGTTTAGCGAGGTGGCTTCAAGTTTGATCTTTTGTATTGCTCTTATAAGATGTTATGAATAATCTAATAAAAAAGCCGTGTGCATTCCTTGGATGCAGAAGCTCGGGCGATTTTTCCCCATTTCGAAAAAAATGTATTCGTAACTGATTTAAAAAATGTTCAAAACTGTAAGAGTAACACACGTATGTTCAGTAACCAGTATGATGTTAAACCTATATAGCTTTGTGAAATGGGATAGCTTGGAATGGTTATTTCATGGAAAGTGTCAGCAATGAAACACCTTTCAGCTTCAAGTGATACTAGTTCACCACATGATTGCTTCATAGAGCAGCCACAGTGCTCAACTAATCAAGTAACACTCGAATGGACTAATTGGTATTTTGCAAAAAAAAAATATCACATGGATGAAGGAAAAAGTGGGTAAAATACACGATGCAATATATTTCAGTAAGATAAACGATATCCACTCATAGTATCTAACCTTGCACCAAGAGAAAAGCTGGTGATGATCATAACCAAAACAGCTTGAGCTGCATCCAAACCCTATCATCTATGTTTGGTCGAACTTTGCCTGCTCTAGCCTTCCTTCACTCTCCGTTTCCAACAAACCAACATAACGCCCTTTTATCATCTTCACCTCCCTTCCCACCACCACTTCCAGCCCCATATACTCCTTAAGAAATGGTTCAACCATTACCCTTGGTAACAGGCTACAAACCCCTGCCACCCTCTTCATCCCTCTGAGCACCTCAAATCCTTCCCTCCCCACATACTCTAGGAAATACTTGGGTAACGTCACTCTTGCAACCCTAGCCACCTTCTCCTCACTTAACCCCATGAAGCACACCATGACAATGCTCTGTAATTCTACTTCTTGTGATAGGTAACATAGCAAAGGGTAGTGGCATAGTAGGACGAGGCCTCTTAGGAAACTACCTGCCTCTATTGCAACAAGCATGAAATAGTGAAAGGTAGATGGAGACCTCAGGAGACCTCCTTCGACACCTAGGATTGGAGTTTTGTTCCCGAGGTGTTAATCATCTTGTGGAGTCTGCAAGGATGTGAGGATAATCTCAGGATAGGTAGATATGCCACTCGAGCTGCCGGTGATGGTGCTTGCCTAGCATTGAACCCCATAGAATTATGCGTGCTGTGTTGGTGTCAAGCTAGTTTATTTGATGCAGAGTGTAAGGTGCAACTGTAAGAGGTGTCATATATATATGCAGCTCAAGCTTACTGCTGGATGGTGAAATGGGCATATTTTTTAATGGAGAACAATTATTGCAAGAAAAGTAAGTTATGATCCCAGATTAGTCACACCTTCTGTCTCGGCTTAACACTCTAAATTTTGCTGCTTCACACCAGATCTCAAAATGAACCAGGATTACCTGAGCCTTACTCACCAGGTAAGGACATTGATTTTCTGACGATAGTAATCATATATATGTATGTTCACCACCTACATTGTTTTGGATAAGAAAAAAGTGTTAAACTATTAATGTTTTAGGGTTTAACCGGTGTACCTTTTCGGTCCCGGGTTGCATGTTTATATAGGCTGGAAAAGCCCTAGCCGAAGCATTACAAGGGCATGACCTGGGTCGGTGTACTACACCGTACCCAGAGTCATATACAGTATTGTAAGAGCAAAGTTTAAACCCCAAGTTTTGTGTGTTTGATGACAACACTTGAGTAATCTCACCGTGTGCCGTGAGTATCATTGTTAGATTTGCAAGTGCACGGTGACCTCGCTGGACACGTCAAGATCGGAAGAGCTGAAGCGTAGTTGATAGGTTTTCTGGTTTTGTGTGTGTATAGCGAGGTGACATGGCTGGAGAGAAAAAGGGGAGAAAACCAGTTTTAGCCAGGCCGGTACTACTCATGCACTGTAGCGGTAGTACCGCTACCCCTATAGGTACCGTCCCACGGTACCGCTCTGAGTTCTGCGCTGAAATTGTCCCACAGTACAAGTTGCGGTACCTTTGCGGTACCAAGAGCGGTAGTACCGCTCACGAGCGGTAGCACCGCCCTTGGTACCGGTCAGGTACCGTAAACTAGTTACAGCAGTACCGCTCTGGTACCGCTCCGGTACCGCTTCGAGTCCAGTAAGGTTTGGACCCTGTTGCGGTACCTCGAGCGGTACCGCGAGCGGTAGTACCGCTCTGCGTCCACGTGGACCAGATCTGGGGAATTCGAACTCAGAGCGATAGTACCGCTTCCCAAAAGCGGTAGTACCGCTTAGGCAAAAATTGGACATAACGGTTGGATTTGGAGGAGCCTATTTAAGGTCTCCTTCTTCCCCAACACGTTTTTATCTCTCCTCCCTCTCTCTCCTCCATTGTTGCTGAGCTTAATCCTTGAGTATCTCCCCAACCATCCAACCAATCTTGCCCAAATTTTGAGGAGTGGTGGAGGAGACCCCGATCTATAGTTCTACCAAGAGAGATTTCACCAATCCTTGATATTCCTTAGTGGAGTTTGGTGCTAGGGTTCCTATTGTGGGATATTGGAGAAAGTGCATCCATGGAGGCTAGCTTGGTGTTGTACTAGCCCCATGGGTTGTTGGGAGCCTCCTTGTGGTGTGGAGCTCGCCCCAACCTTGTGAAGGAATCACCGCCTCGACCGGTGTCTTAGTGGAGAAGGGGAGCACCTTCGTGGAGCTCTCTCGAGGAAGAAGGTGAGGCCTTCCTTCGTGGTGTGGCCGTCTAGTCTCTTGTGTGAGACTAGCACCTCCTCAACGCAGATGTACTTCCTATTGTGGAAGGAAGCTGCGGGAAACAAACCTCGCCTCGTCTCCGCCCCCCCCGGTTGTCCCGCTCCTTACTCTTACTATCTTGTTGATTCTTTTGCTTGTTGCACGTGTCCTAGGATCATTGTAGGATCACCGCTATCGCTAAAGTTATCACCTTTACCTTCCGTTGCACTAAAACTGAAAAAGACTAAAACTTGCCGTAGCGCCATTCACCCCCCCCCCCCCTCTCTTGTTCGCTACAATCCATTCAAGTGGTATCAGAGCAAGGTTTTCTTGCTCGGGCTTTACCGCCTAAGGAATGGCCGAACAAGATGAGGGTGTGGCGAATGGGTCACCTTCCCTTGTGCCACCCGCTCCATCATCTCCCATCGATACCACAACGGCTACGTTGGATGACCTCAAGAAATTGGAGTCATCCATCGTTAACCAAATGAAGGCGATGTTGATGGAGTTGGTTGCTCAAAAACCGAATCCTATTGTTGATCCTGAAGCAAGTGCCGGGGATCCCTCGCAAAAGCTAACCCCTTTCCTCTTGTTGATTTTGTCGCGCAAGCGACAAAAGATTCACAAAAGGAAGGGATTGGGGAGACCGGCACTTCAACAAAGGGGAAGGATGAGACACCGGTTGCGGAACGTCTAGGGGGTTATCATGAGGTGCCACCACCAAGTGGTTACACCGTAAATGTTCCAATACCTATGCCACATATCTTGTCGCATGGTTCACCACCGCTACTTGAGTCAAACAACTTTGAAAATTGCCAATTATTAATGCGTTCCCATGTGCGCAGTGCATCTACCGAGCTTTGGCGTATCATCGAGGAGGGCTATTCACCAAGAGACCCAAAGAGCTTGACAAGGAGAGAAGTGGTGGATGACCAACTCAACGCCACCGCCATCAACATGATACACATGGCCATCACGCCCAAGGACCGTGCCCATATCCGCTCGCTCAAGACCGCCAAGGAAGCATGGGATAAACTTGAGAAGCTCTTCCTCGGAAATGCAAACATCCAAAGCTCTCGTTTTGATGAAGTGAACAACATGGCCGACAACTTCGTCATGGTTGAAGGAGAGTCCCCCGAAGAAATGTATCGGCGCCTTATCGCTCTTGCCGTGCAAATGCAAGATCATGGAGCAACATTTGTGGATGACCATTGGATCAAGCGTAAGTTCTACAACGCTCTCCTCCCTTATGAGGAAGTGAAGTTGACGGCCATCCGCCAAAACGCCTCGTTCCGTGCTATGACATCCGATGAAGTTCTTAGCGAAGTCATCGCTTTGGACATCTCCAAAAGAATGCGGAGGATCTTGTTGCTCGCGCTCACAACTCCCGCAAGCCCAACCTTGCATTGAAGATGAGGGTGCATGAGGCTAGTGAAAGCGATGAGGATCCTATTGAGTGGGGACCGGATGATCTCAAGATCAATTGCCATGAGCACATGGCTCTCGCCGCCAAGAGATTTTGGGATGGAAACATGTCCCGAAGCACAAGACCAAGAAGATCACGTGATTCTCCAAGAGGTTTCTCCAAGAGCCCAAGGGAGGGGCAAAGGGGAAGAACATGCTACAATTGCGGCGACAAGAATCATTTTGTCGCGGATTGTATGTTTGAGAGAAGGGAAGATCATGGTGGAAGGCTTATCCGCAAGGATAAGTTCAAGTCACCAAAGGATTCTCCAAGTTCTCCCCAAAGTCCGATGACGACAAGGTCTCCCCCAACAAGAAGCCTAGAGCCTTCATCATTCGAGAAGAGTACTCCTCCGATGAAGATGGAGAACATGAAGACAAGCGCTCCAACAAGGAAGGAGAGGGAGTGGCCGCCATCGCCATTTCCACTCTCTCTATCTCCCTCTTCGACTCTCCTAATGAGAACCTCGCCATCAAAAATGCTCGCTGCCTTATGGCAAAGGTATCCACGGAGGTAAAATCCCCTTCCAAACCATCATCTTCAACTAATGCCTTATATATTGATGATGCCACTAGTCTCACCGTTAAGCGTGAGATTATGGGTTTGGATTCTTTGGATTCTTTTCTCACTAACATGAAAGGGGATACCAAGACTCATGTTGGAGCTCTCTTAGCCCAACTTGGTGCGGCACAAGATCTTATTGAGGAGAGGAGAGGTTGGAAAGGGAAGCGGCGAATGAGATTGCCTCTCTCAAAGAGGAGCTTGATGATGAACGAAATCTGCGCATGTCTCTTGAAGCTAGTTTCATCGTCCTTGAAGACACCAACGAAGCTATTGTCTCTTGACTCACCAAGGATCGAGACCATGCTCTTGAGATGATTGATGAGCTTCAAAAGAAGATGCTCTCTCTTGAGGAAGCCAACAAAGATAAAGATGATGAAGACCCCAACTTTTGTCATGATGAGCTTGTTGATCAAGTTACTTCCTTGAGGAGACACAATGCTCTTCTCTTGGAAGTCAATGCTCTTCAAGAAGAAGCCTTGGATGAATATTACCGCTTGTTCAAAGAGAAGACCTCATGTTGCAACCATAAAAAATAAATTGCCGCTCTTGAGATCACCAAGGCCAAGCTTTTGAGTTTGACTAGCAAGCAAGAAGAGTCTTTGGTGGAATGTCTCCACATGAGCAAGGAGAAGGACACTTGTTGTGATCATGAGGAGGTAATAGCCTCCTTGAAGAGAAGGGAAGCCAAGCTCATGGAGATCATTCCATGCAAGAGGAAGCATTGAAGGTGCATTTCCCCTTGAGCAAGGACCGTGCGTGTTGCACTCATGAAAGTGACATTGCCAAAATGAAGAGTGACAAGCGCATGCTCATGAAGATGAACGCTCTCCAAGAATAAGCTTTGATGGAACACTTCCGGGTGAACAAGGCAAAGGAAGTACAAGTGTTTGATATTTGCCATCCTCACCCGGAGCATGAAGATGAAGTCAACCGTTTGAAGGCCAAAGTTGATAGACTCCAAGTTCAAGCCAAGTACTTGGAAGGAGTCATTGAAGCCAAAGATGGAGCCAAAGAGGGCTCTTGCAATGAAGGAGGAGTGGCTACCAAGCCAAAGAGGAAGAGGAATAAGAGGACCAAGAAGAAGAAGAATAAGGAGAACATGGGGATCAACCTTGAAGAGAACAATACTAGCTCAAGAAGGGATGGAGTACCCAACTCCGCCTCGACGGTTTCCGCCGGCTCTAACAACCCTTCTCATGTTCTTTTTGTTGATTACTATGGACATATTCGTCCTCGCTTTATTGGTCCTCAAAAGGACAATGTTGATTGGACTATTTGGGTTCCCAAACCCCTTGTTACTAACATGCTAGGACCCATTGAAAAATGGGTACCTAAATCCAAGACTTGATTCCTTGTAGGACTATGCTTCCGGTGGCGCTAAATGGGTGGTTGGTAGTGGAGCCACAAGTCATATGACCGGAAGCAAGAATATTGTTGTCGACCTCGAGCCTTCTCACTCTACCGTATCATATGGCGACAACACGTGCTCTAAGGTATTGGGTCTTGGCAAGGTGGTGGTAACACCCGACATCTCACTTGTGAATGTCCTCCTTGTCGAGACCCTTGGTTACAATTTACTCTCCATTCATCAAATTACTCGCATGGGTCTATGTACTTTCTTTGATGAACATATGGTGGTCCTCTTGTGGAGCAAGACACTCAATGTAGCTTTTGTTGGATATGTAGAGAACGGATTGTATGTTGTAGATTTCTCCGGAAAGACAACATCTTCCGCTCTTTGCCTATTCGCCAAAGGTGACAAGGGTTGGTTATGGCATCGCCGACTAGTCCATGTCAACATGAGGACTTTGCAAAGTCTCCACAAGGGTGGCCACATTCTCGGACTAAAAGAAGATGTTTCTTTTTGTAAGGATCGTGTTTGTAGGGCTTGCGTACAAGGAAAAATGCATGGAGCTCCTCACAAGGCCAATACCATCATTTCTACCACAAGATGCTTGGAGCTCTTACATGTTGATCTCTTCGGTCCACCGTCTCATGAAAGTCTTGGAGGAAAGAAGTATTGCCTCGTCATTGTCGATGACTATTCACGCTATTGTTGGGTATTCTTCTTCAAGTACAAGAGTGAGACTCAACGGACCATGATGGAGTTTGCCAACCAAGTTCAACGCAAGTACGACAACAAGATCCTCGCAATAAGGAGCGACAATGGAACGGAGTTCAAGAACTACACCTTGGATGACTTCCTCGGCGAAGAAGGAATCCAACACCAATACTCCACGCCATATACTCCCCAACAAAATGGGGTCGCCGAAAGGAAGAATCGAACCTTGATCGAAGCCGCTCGAACCATGATGATGGAGTACAAGTCTAACTACAACTTTTGGGCGGAATCTATCTCTACCGCATGCCATGCTACTAATCGCCTCTACTTTCGCAAAGGTCTAGAGAAGACACCATATGAGATTCTCACCGGCAACAAGCCCAATGTGTCATACTTCAAGGTCTTCGGATGCAAATGCTATGTGCTTGTCAAGGACACACGTCTATCCAAGTTTGATTCAAGAGCTCAAGAAGGAATTTTCGTTGGCTATGCTACGGATTCTCACGCCTATAGAGTCTTCAACAAGTCAAATGGGCGGGTTGTAGAATCTTGTGACGTGACTTTCGATGAAGATGATAGATCTTTGGAGGAGCGAAGTGCTTCTTGTGAGAAAGGAGATGCAATTCCCCCGGAGGACATAGGAAGGATGGGTGTTGGCATTCGCCGACCTCAAGAGCTACCTTCTATGAGTGTCGGGGAAGGACCAAGTTCCACCCAAGTGGAGCCATCTACACCACAAGGCCAAGCTTCTTCCGTTGATCTTACAAATGCAAGCCAACCTCTACCACAACCTATAGTTCAACCTCAACATCTACAACAACAATCAAGTTCAAGCTCACCTCAAAAAGCTCAAGAACAACATCTACCGCAAGCTCAAGAACAACATTCACCACAAGTTCATCTACAACAACAACCGACATCAAGTGACCAAGGCCAAGCTTCAAGTTCTTCTCCGAGTGGCTCCGGGATGATCTTCATGGACAACACCATTCCTAATACCCCCGAGTCATCCGGATCTCATGATGATGATGATGCCCACTTCAACAACAATGAAGGTCAAGGCGAGGACCTAAATCGTGATGAAAGCCAAGAGGATCCACAAGAATCTTCTCCCTTAGCCATCACTCGCCGTGAAGATCCTATTGCAAGACAATTGCGCCTCAAGTCCCATTCGTTGAGTAATGTCATTGGTGATCTAAAGAGCAAAGTAACCACCCGGAGGCAACTAGCAAACTTTTGTGAGCACCACGCCTTTGTCTCTATGGTGGAACCACTCAAAGTTAATGAAGCTCTCAAAGATCCCGATTGGTTGAATGCAATGCAAGAGGAACTCAACAACTTCAAGAGGAA
Organism: Lolium rigidum; assembly: GCF_022539505.1. Taxonomy (NCBI): domain Eukaryota; kingdom Viridiplantae; phylum Streptophyta; class Magnoliopsida; order Poales; family Poaceae; genus Lolium; species Lolium rigidum. The sequence continues at coordinate 56,951 of NW_025901504.1, forward strand.
TGATGTGTGGACTCTTATGAAGCGACCCGATCATTGCCGCAATGTTATCGGTACCAAATGGGTCTTCAAGAACAAGCAAGATGAACATGGCATGGTCATCCGCAACAAAGCAAGATTGGTGGCACAAGGCTATTCTCAAGTTGAAGGCATGGACTTTGGTGAAACCTTTTCACCCGTTGAAAGGCTTGAGTCCATCTGTATCCGTTTGGCCTTTGCCTCTCACCATGGCTTCAAGTTGCAACAAATGGATGTTAAAAGTGCTTTTCTTAATGGTCCTCTACATGAGGAGGTGTATGTGAAGCAACCCCCGGGATTTGAGGATCCCCATTTCCCGGACCATGTCTTCAAGCTCAAAAAGGCCCTATATGGACTCAAACAAGCTCCTAGAGCTTGGCATGAGCATCTAAAGGAGTTGCTTGAAGACCGTGGTTTCGAAGTTGGGAAAATCGATCCCACTCTTTTTACTAAGAAAGTCAATGGGGAGCTTTTCGTATGCCAACTCTATGTAGATGACATCATATTTGGCTCGACTAACACAAAATTCAATGATGAGTTTGCTATGTTGATGACAAATAGGTTTGAGATGTCAATGATGGGTGAACTCAAGTACTTCCTCGGGTTTGAGATCAAGCAAATGGGACAAGGCACCTTCATCAATCAAGCAAAGTATCTCCAAGACATGCTCAAGCACTTCGACATGAAGGACGCCAAGGGAATCGGAACTCCAATTCATCTCAAGTGTCAACTTTCTCTTGACGAGACCGGCAAGGCGGTGGATCCCAAGATCTACCGTTCGATGATAGGTTCGCTTCTTTACCTTTGTGCCTCTCGCCCGGATATAATGTTAAGCGTTGGTATGTGTGCACGGTTTCAAGCAAGCCCGAAGGAAAGCCACGTTGTGGCGGTCAAAAGGATCTTTCGATATTTAGTTGATACCCCACATTCCGGACTATGGTACCCAAGGGACACGGACTTTGCCTTGGTTGGCTTCACCGACTCCGATTGGGTGGGCGACAAGGTTGATAGGAAGTCTACATCCGGAGCTTGTCACTTTCTTGGAAGATCCTTGGTGTGTTGGTCCTCGAAGAAGCAAAATTGTGTCTCTGTCTCCACCGCGGAAGCCGAGTATATTGCCGCGGCGAGTAGTTGTGCTCAAATCTTGTGGATGAGGCAAACCTTGCGGGATTATGGACTCGAGTATAGCAAGGTGCCTCTTTTGTGTGACAATGAGAGCGCAATCAAGATCGCCTACAATCCGGTTCTTCATGGCAAGACGAAGCACATTGAGATACGGAAACACTTCATCCGGGATCACATTGCTCGCGGAGATATTGTACTATCCTACATTGGCACCAAAGAGCAATTGGCGGACATCTTCACAAAGCCCTTGGATGAGAAGCGTTTCATTGAGTTGAGGCATGAGCTAAATATCATTGATCCATCGAACTTTGCTTGACCGACGTGCACACATACCACTCCTAACCTTTATATCTAGTTGAAAGGCACGCATGAACATAGGGGGAGTGCGGTTTAAATCTATTGAGCTATCCCTCCCCCCATCATGCATAAAGAAATCCAAAACATATGCTATTTGTCAATTGAGTGACTTATGAGCTTCATGTTGAGTTGTAGTCCGTGAGTCCTAGATACATCTACGCGACCACACACTACTACACTCTTACACGGTGGCTTCGGCCACCAACCTCCTCTTTGAGGGGTGTTTCGGTTCTTTGTGTTTCTTTGTGACCTTTCTTTTTGTCCTTCTTCTTCCTTTTATTCGTGTTTTTGGAGAACCTCATTCAAGCTTGTTTTCCTTTCTTTGGTTTTTGCAAGCTTGGTTGTATGTTCTCTTTCTCCATCCTTCTAGTTTCTTTACCCTCCTTTTTGGTGTTCCGATGCCAAAGGGGGAGAAGTTCCTATGTGGATGGGGACCTTTGTTGTTTGTAGCCCTTTGGTTCTAGTTGCTTATCTTTTTGTGTGGCTACATCAACAATCCGTTGGAGGCATCTTATGGTGAGTTTGGGTATTCTCAAGGCTATGGTATGATAACTTCACCCAAATCTCCTTGCATGATCTTATGTTGCCTCCATATTGTGCATATGCTACTTGAACATGTCATTTATCCATGTTGCATATGTGCTTGGTTTGTAGAAACTAGGGGAGTGATGTCTCTAGAACATGTGTATTTGTATTCAAATACATATCCATGATATGCACATGTGTAGGGGGAGCTCCGTCGAGTTTTTGCAAATCTAAGTATCTCATCATAATATCATATATTATTGTAAAGTCTTGTGTTGTCATCAAACACCAAAAAGGGGGAGATTGTAAGAGCAAAGTTTAAACCCCAAGTTTTGTGTGTTTGATGACAACACTTGAGTAATCTCACCGTGTGCCGTGAGTATAATTGTTAGATTTGCAAGTGCACGGTGACCAAGCTGGACACGTCAAGATCGGAAGACTGAAGCGTAGTTGATAGGTTTTCTGGTTTTGTGTGTGTATAGCGAGGTGACATGGCTGGAGAGAAAAAGGGGAGAAAACCAGTTTTAGCCAGGCCGGTACTACCGGTACCTGTAGCGGTAGTACCGCTACCCCTATAGGTACCGTCCCATGGTACCGCTCTGAGTTCTGCGCTGAAATTGTCCCACAATACGAGTTGCGGTACCTCTGCAGTACCAAGAGCGGTAGTACCGCTCACGAGCGGTAGCACCGCCCTTGGTACCGGTCAGGTACCGTAAACTAGTTACGGCAGTACCGCTCTGGTACCGCTCCGGTACCGCTTCGAGTCCAGTAAGGTTTGGACCCTGTTGCGGTACCTCGAGCGGTACCGCGAGTGGTAGTACCGCTCTGCGTCCACGTGGACCAGATCTGGGGAATTCGAACTCAGAGCGGTAGTACCGCTTCCCAAAAGAGGTAGTACCGCTTAGGCAAAAACTGGACATAACGGTTGGATTTGGAGGAGCCTATTTAAGGGCTCCTTCTTCCCCAACACGTTTTTATCTCTCCTCCCTCTCTCTCCTCCATTGTTGCTGAGCTTAATCCTTGAGGATCTCCCCAACCATCCAACCAATCTTGCCCAAATTTTGAGGAGTGGTGGAGGAGACCCCGATCTATAGTTCTACCAAGAGAGATTTCACCAATCCTTGATATTCCTTAGTGGAGCTTGGTGCTAGGGTTCCTATTGTGGGATATTGGAGAAAGTGCATCCATGGAGGCTAGCTTGGTGTTGTACTAGCCCCATGGGTTGTTGGGAGCCTCCTTGTGGTGTGGAGCTCGCCTCGACCGGTGTCTTAGTGGAGAAGGGGGAGCACCTTCGTGGAGCTCTCTCGAGGAAGAAGGTGAGGCCTTCCTTCGTGGTGTGTCCGTCTAGTCTCTTGTGTGAGACTAGCACCTCCTCAACGCTAGACGTACTTCCTATTGTGGAAGGAACTGCAGGAAACAAACCTCGCCTCGTCTCCGCGCCCCCGGTTGTCCCGCTCCTTACTCTTACTATCTTGTTGATTCTTTTGCTTGTTGCACGTGTCCTAGGATCATTGTAGGATCACCGCTATCGCTGAAGTTATCACCTTTACCTTCCGTTGCACTAAAATTGAAAAAGACTAAAACTTGCCGTAGCGTCATTCACCCCCCCCCCCTCTTGTTCGCTATGATCCATTCAAGTATTACATGTATTCTAACAGCCCCCCTTAATCTAACTCATGAAGATTTTTAACTGGAAGCGCCTTAGTGAAACCATCTGCAACTTGATCTTTGCTTGACACAAACCTAATATTCAACTTCTTTGCGGCCACTCGTTCGAAGTGGAAATCTATCTCAATATTGTTTAGTACGTGCATGAAATACTGGATTTGCTGACAAATATGTGGCACCAAGGTTGTCACACCACAAACAAGGTCTTTCCTTTAACTGAACTCCAAGTTCACCAAGAAGTGCTTCCACCCAAATCATTTCAGCAGTTGCATTGACCAATGCTTTATACTCAGCTTCTGTACTTGAACGTGAAACTGTTGCCTGTTTTCTGGCACTCCAAGAAATCAGATTTGGCCCTAAATTTTTTGCAAAGCCTGCTGTAGATCTTCTGTCATCAAGACAACCAGCCCAATCAGCATCAGAGAAAGAACTCAAGAGTGTAGATGATGATGGTTGGAAAGTGATACCAATATCAACAGTGTCTTTAACATATCTGAGAATTCTCTTGACAGTTGTCCAATCAACAGTGGTTGGAGCATGTAGAAACTGACATACTTTTTTTTACTGAGAAAGAAATATCAGGCCTTGTAAGTGTAAGATATTGCAGTCCTCCAACAACACAACGATATTTTGTACTATCTTCAGGACCAAGGGGGTCGCCATCAACAAGAGAGAGAGGATCTGTAGAAGAAAACGGCGTAGGAGCTGACTTGCATATACGCATACCAAGTTTCTCAAGTAGATCATTGGCATACTTCTCTTGCGTAAGCAATAGACCATGCCGAGTTTTCTGGACTTCAATTCCCAAAAAGAAATGCAAGTCACCAAGATCTTTAATAGCAAAATTATCATTGAGATCATTGACTAAGGCAGTTATAGCATCATTTGAGGAACTTGCCACAATAATGTCATCAACATATATTAACATGAATATTGTGATACCTGACTTCTGATATAGGAACAGGGATGTATCTTCCTTTGATGGTATAAAACCAAGATCATGTAATTTGAAGCTAAGACGAGAGTACCATCTCGAGGGGCTTGTTTAAGATCATAAAGAGCTTTATCTAGCTTGCAAATAAAATCAGGAGATTCAGGATTTTCAAAACCTGGAGGTTGTCTCATATAAACCTCCTCTTCCAGAACACCATACGAAAACGCGTTCCTGACATCTAGCTGCCTCAAATTCCAACCTCGAGAGATTGAAATAGCTAAAACTGTTCTGATAGTAGCTGCTTTAACAACATGACTAAATGTATCTTCATAATCAATTCCATATCTTTGCTTAAAACCTTTTGAAACAACATGAGCTTTATACCTGTCAATAGTGCCATCTGCACGTTTCTTGATGTGATATATCCATTTGCAATCAATCACATCTTTATTGGAGCTAGATGGTACCAGGTGCCATGTCTGATTTTGAAGCAATGCCTCATGTTCCTCCTCCATTGCTTGTCTCCAATGTGGATCCGCCAGTGCATCAGTAAGAGAGCAAGGATCATCTGAAGATGCAAGCATGCCAAAACAAACGGTACCATCCTTATAATTTTTTGGTGGTTTTATACCTTTTTGTAACCTGGTGCGAACACCAGATGCAGGAACAGCTACAACAGAAGGGGTCGTAGAGGATCCAACAGGCTGGCGAAGATCCTCCTCGGGATCGGTGCTACCACCAGCAGGTGACGGAGATTCTCCTAGCGGGGACCTGGGCGACCAGGTGGCGACGGGGACCGGGACGGGGCCCACGATAGCTGCTGGCGCGGCAGGGCGTGTGTCGTGGAAGCATGGATGGCAGGTGATACGTCCAAAACGTATCTACTTTCCCGAACACTTTTGCTATTGTTTTGCCTCTAATTTGTGTATTTTGGATGCAACTAACACGGACTAACGCTGTTTTCAGCGAAGCTGTTACAGTGTCTCGTTTTTGTGCAGAAATCCAACTTTCAGGAAAAACCTCGGGATTTTGACGAAAGGGCCTATTTTCCCAGAATAATGACGGAGCCAGAAGGACAATTGAAGTGGAGGCCCGAGGGCCCCACACCACATGGCGGCGCGGCCCAGGGGGGGCCCGCGCGGCCATGTGGTGTGGCCCCCTCGGCCGGCCTCCGACGCCCCCTTCGGACTACTTATTCGCCTCGACCTAAAAACGCACGGGGAGAAGTCGAAGTCGCCAGAAACCCTCCAGAACGCCGCCACATCGCGAAACTCCGTCGCGGGAGCCGGAAGTCTCCGTTCTGGCACTCCGCCGGGACGGGGAATTGGAGGAGATCATCACCGCCATCATCGCCAACGCCTCTCCATCAACCAGCAATGTTTCCCCCATCCATGTGTGAGTAATTCCCCCGCTGTAGGCCGAAGGGGATGGTAGGGATTGGATGAGATTGGTCATGTAATAGCATAAGATTGTTAGGGCATAGTGCCTAGTGTCCGTAGATGGTACTTTTATGATATTGTTGCAACTTGTTATGCTTAATGCTTGTCACTAGGGCCCGAGTGCCATGATCTCAGATCTGAACATGTTATTGATTCATGAAGATATTCGTTGTTTATGATCTTACCCGCAAGTTGTATACACATGTCGCTGTCCGGAACCAATGGCCCCGAGTGACGAAATCGGGACAACCGGAGGGGATGGTAGTGATGTGAGGATCACATGTGTTCACGGAATATTAATGCTTTGCTCCGGTACTCTATTAAAAGGAGTACCTTAATATCCAGTAGTTTCCCTTGAGGCCCGGCTGCCACCGGCTGGTAGGACAAAAGATGTTGTGCAAGTTTCTCATTGCGAGCACGTACGACTATAATTGGAACACATGCCTATTGATTGATTAGTACTTGGATACCGTTTTATTATTATCACGCAAATGCCCCGCTATGATTGTTACATGAGTTTCTCTCATCCATGCAACGCCCGTCATCCGTCCCCGTGCCTACGATATTTTAATCCTGCTTGTTTACTATAATCACTACTGCTGTCTTTGTTACTCGCTACTCGTTATTTCGCTATCGCTACTCGCTATAAAGCTTGTTACTATCGATAAACTCTTGCGAGCAAGTACTGTTTCCGAGTGCAGCTGAATTGACAACTCCGCTGTTAAGGCTTTCAAGTATTCTTTGTCTCCCCTTGTGTCGAATCAATAAATTGGGTAATACTTCCCTCGAAGACTGTTGCGATCCCCTATACTTGTGGGTCATCAGCAGGCGGGGCCCGCAACGTCGACTGGCGATGCGTGTAGACGTGTAGTGGGGTGAAGGCGCGTGGCTGCTGCTCCTCAGCAGCAGAGCCGACATGATGGCGGGAGGCAGGAGGATCCTCCTCGGGATCAGCACCGTCAGAGTCCGAGGTGATAGGGGAATCAGCCTCGGATCTGGTGCCTGCGTTGTCTTCTTCTGCAGCATCAAATATACTACTGTTTTCACTTGTTTCTTCATCATTTTCACTCGAATTTTAACCAGTATGTTCATCTTCAAAACCACTATCTTCGGCAGCAGCATGTGGGGGAGTATCCTGAGTAGGATTAGTGACAACATGAATAATAGGCAGTGGCATATGATCATCAGATTGAGTATCCCCATGAGTATATGCATTATGTGGTGTGGGTAAAAGAAGAATATCTTGGGTGAGAATCCTACCCGCATTAGGATGGAGAGATGCAAAGGGAAAAACATTCTCATCAAAAACTACATCCCGAGAAATGTAAACACGGCCAGTAGTCACATCCAAACACTTGACACCTTTGTGAAGTGGGCTATATCCCAAAAACAAATAGCGTGTGGATCTGTAAGCAAGCTTTCTTTTGTTATAAGGATGAAGATTGGGCCAATATGCACGCCCAAAAATCCGAAGGGAATCATAATTTGGTTTGACTTTGAGATGGCATTCTACAAGAGTCTCATTGTTGATAACTTTACTAAGAAGAAGATTTATAATAAAGGTGGCTGCGAGGAAAGCTTCATCCTAGAATTTCAAAGGCATGGAGGCATGTGCGAGTAGAGAGAGACCTACTTCAACAATATGCCGTTGTTTTTGTTCAGCGGAACCTTTTTGTTGATGGGCATGAGGGCAAGACACATGATGAGTAATGCCTATTTTCTGAAAGAAGCCATTGAGCTTCTCATATTCACCTCCCCAATCTGTTTGCATAGTAACTATTTTCTTCTCAAATGTGCGCTCAACATAGGCTTGAAAGTTAAGAAAGATTTGGTAAACATTAGAACGCTTTTTCAGCAAGTAGATCCATGAAAATTTACAAAAATCATCGATAAAGCTTACATAATATGAATGTTTGCTAACAGAAGCAGCTGCTGGATCCCATACATCAGAGAATACAAGTTCAAAGGGAACTTTAGACACACTGGTAGACACAGGATATGGCAACTGGTGACTTTTGGCAAGTTGACAAGAGCCACTAACATAAGGATTTATTTCTGGACTATATGAAAGCTGATTTTTTCTAACAATCTGCTGCACCACAAAGGAGGAGTAATGTCCTAAGTGGCGATGCCAATGTGGATGAAGATGGCTTTATTGTGATGAATGCTTGCTTGGATGACCCGGTAGAGAGAGGCACTAGCGGGTAGAGACCACCATAGCATAGTCCCTTAAACAGAGTCCTTTGCGTTTCCTGATCCTTGAACTAGTCGAATGGAGTAGATAATTGGTCCTTGTTACAATAGAGAAAAACTCCTCCCCATATCGTGCACACGACTTTCCCTATGTAGAAATAGCCTATTTCTATTCCAAAGAGGAAGTTCTACTAATTTTTTAGTTTTTTTATTTGTTATTCGTAAATTAGTAAGTGGATTCGCCTCCTCTTTATTATAATAATTTATTATAATAAAAAGAACATTTCACAATGCAAAATATGAAAGTTTTATCTTGATCATTTATCAACCCTTTTCTATTTATTAGTTCTGTTTAGTGATTAATTAAGAGGCTTCACCAGGTCGTTGATACGTATAATATCAAAATACCAAATACGATCACATACACCAAGGGTGAAATTCAATATAAAAAACATTATCAAGGAAAAGTTTATGAACAGATAAAAGATTTTTGGAAGCATTTGGGACATGAAGGACATTATTTAAATGCAATGTACTATGGGGAGTATGCAACATGGAATGACCAACATGCGATATAGCCATACCATTTCCATTGGCAGTGTGGACGCGGTCTTGGCCCTTGTACTTGTCGGAGGTGGTAAGCTTGTTCAACTGGCTTGCAATTAATGTGATCGGTAGCTCCTGTGTCGGAGTACCAATTGTCGTCCACTCCATAGGATGCAACATGTGCACCTTTCTTCCCACATCCAGCATCATCCTCATCATCGTTGTCATCATTCATGAAGCGCCACCAATAGTCGGAGGCAGGGTGGCCGTGGATTGTACAAATTTGACATGTCACATCCACGAACGGAGTGGGGGCATGACCATGACCACGATGACGGTGCCCTCCATTATCTCGGCGGCGATCAGAGCCACCATCATCACGCCGCGCAAGGTGGAGGTCTTACCAACGATGTCCACCATCACGGCGGCCTGGGTCCTCGTCACAACGACGATCTCCCAGCGGTTTCCATCATCATGACAACGTTCTTCACGTTGTCCACTCCCATGGTCACCGTGATCACTGCGGTCACCGCGATCTGGCGAGCGTGCACGTCCACGTCCATTGTCCTAGCCACGACGCATAGCAGCGTTGGCAGAGGAGCTGAACCCGACGTTCTGGCCGGTTTCAGAGAGCATATCCTGGCGCATATCATGGGCAATAATCTGATCACAAACTTCACCCAAGGTGATTTCATTATTACCGTTGACAGTAGCAGCGACGTCGTTGTAGGAGCCGTCGAGACCGTTGACGATGTATCCTATCATCTCATCTTCTGGAATTGGTTTCCCGGCCCGCTGCAGCGAGCTCTGACGCGAACCCCTTCATCTTGGTGAAAAAGGCAGAAGCGGTCAGCTCCAGCTTCTTGGTACCACCGAGAGCACCTCACAGCTGGTTGATCTTGGAGCGAGAGCTTGAGCCGCGGACCTTGGTGATGATGGCCCAGACTGCGGCGGTCGAATCGACACCGATGGTGTGAGCAAGGATTTCCGGTGAGAGGGAGTTGAGAATCCACCCGAGCATCGTGGCCATGAAACCCACAACGCATAGTCGGGATTCGGGATCTTTTTCTTCTTCCCGTCATTGTCCTCAGCCTCCAGGTGTGTTTTCGGGGCAGCGTCAGTGCCATCCAAAAGATCGAGCATTTGAGCACCGCGAAGGGCAGGGTGCACCAGGGTCTTCTAGAACAGAAAGTTGGACTGGGTGAGCTTCTGGGAGGGAGGAGGCCCCAAGGCAGCGGCGAGGGTAGGGCCAGTGGACGATGACGCCATTGTATCTAGGGGATGGCTTCCGATCAGATGATCGTGGTAGGTTTAGAGGTTTTCCGATCCGTAGATCGTGAGGTGGGTTCTTGGTTTCCGATCAGAGGATCGTGATAGAGGTTTTGAGATTTTCCGATCGATGAGATCGTTAAGAGGTTTTGGGTGGTGATTTTTCCGATCTGATGATCGTGTGAGGTTTTCTCCAGAGCGGCGGCTAGGTCATGGGAGAGGATAGCCCTGATACCATATTAATGTTTTAGGATTTAACCGGTGTACTTTTGGGTCCCGGGTTGCATGTTTATATAGGCTAGAAAAGCCCCAGCCGAAGCATTACAAGAGCATGACCTGGGTCGGTGTACTACACCGTACCCAGAATTGACCGTGATTTTTCACCTGAATGATGCATGTTAAGGTCACTGTCTCTATGTGTGTAGCTGTATATGGTATGATGTATTTATGTACTTTTGAGTTCGCAAAGAGTTGTTGAATGGATCGTAGCGAACAAGAGGGGGGCTGAATGGACGCTACGTCAAGTTTTAGTCTTTTTCAATTTTAGCGGTGCGGAAGGTAAAGGTGAATCCTTTAGTGGTGTCGGTGTTCCTACAATGATGCTAGACAAGTGCAACAAGCAAGGAACAAACAAGATAGTAAGAGTAAGGAGCGGGACAACCGGATGGCGCGGAGACGAGGTGAGGTTTGTTTCCCGCAGTTCCTCTCACAAAAGAGAGTACATCTGCGTTGAGGAGGTGCTAGCCTCACACAAGAGACTACGCGGCCACACCACGAAGGAAGGCCTCACCTTCTTCCTCGAGAGAGCTCCACAAAGGGGCTCCCCCTTCTCCACTATGGCACCGGTCGAGGCGGTGATTCCTTCACAAGGTTGGGGCGAGCTCCACACCACAAGGAGGCTCCCAACAACCTATGGAGCTAGTACAACACCAAGCTAGCCTCCATAGGAGCACTTTCTCCAATATCCCACCATAGGAACCCTAACACCAAGATCCACTAAGGAATAACAAGTATTGGTGAAATCTCTCTTGGTAGAACTATAGATCGGGGTCTCCTCCACCACTCCTCGAAATTTGGGCAAGATTGGTTGGATGGTTGGGGAGATCCTCAAGGTTTAAGCTCAGTAACAATGGAGGAGAGAGAGAGAGGAGAGATAAAATCGTGTTGGGGAAGAAGGGCCCTTTAAATAGGCCCCCCGAAATCCAACCGTTACCTGCAGTTTTTTCCTAAGCGGTACTACCGCTTTGGGAAGCGGTACTACCGCTCTGGATTCGAAATCCCACAGAACTTATCCACATGGACACATAGCGGTACTACCGCTCGAGGTACCGCAATGGTCTCCAGAGCTTACTGGATCCCAAGCGGTACCGAAGCGGTACCAGAGCGGTACGGCCGTAACTTCCGTTACGGTACTTAAGCGGTACCATGGGCGGTACTACCGCTCTCAAGCGGTACTACCGCTTGAGGTACCGTAAAGGTATCGTAACATGTTCTGTGGGTCTAAACCAGCGCAAAACTCCATAGCGTTACCGTGGGGCGGTACCAGTAGGGGTAGCGGTACTACCGCTACTGGTATCGGTAGTACCGGCCTCACAAACACTGCTTTCTCCTCTTTTCCTCTCCAACCATGTCACCTCGCGATACACACACAAAACCAGAAAACCTATAAGCTACGCTTCAGTCCTCCGATCTTGACGTGTCCAACGAGGTCACCGTGCACTTGCAAATCTAACAAGGATACTCAATGCACACGGTGAGATAGTTCAAGTGTTGTCATCAAACACACAAAACCCGGGGTTTAGACTTTGCTCTTTCAATCTCCCCCCATTTTGGTGTTTGATGACAACACAAGAATTTGCAATGGCATATGATATTATGATAAGATATTTAGATTTGCAAAAGCTCGACGGAGCTCCCCCTAGACATGTGCATATTTTGAATATGTATTTGAATACAAATGCACACATCCTAGAGACATAGCTCCCCCTAGATTTTACAAACCAAGCACATATGCAACAAGGATACTTGACATGTTCAAATATCATATGCAGAATATGGAGGCAACACAAGATCATGCAATGAGTTTTGGGTGAAGTTATCATACCTTTGCCTTGAGAATACCCGAACTCATAATAGAGTGCCTCCATAGAGTTGATGTATGAATGTTCTAGGACGTCGCCTAGAGGGGGGGTGAATAGCCGGTGTATAAAAACTTCTACTTGAGAGCTAAACTAGGCGGAATAAAACTACACATGTGTTTACTAGTTTAGCTCAAGGCCTATCAACTAGGGGTTTGCCTAAGAGCACCAACAACCTATGCTAGCATGATGATCACAATGTGATAACAAGCTAGGTAAAGCACATCAAGCAAGATAGATATAACAAGGTAAAGCGCATAGTTTAAGGAGCTCGGGTTGAGAAGTAACCGGTGCACGAGGAGACGACGATGTATCCCGAAGTTCACACACTAAGGTGCTACGTCTCCGTCTGGAGCGGTGTGGAGGCACGTGGCACTCCAATGAAGCCACTAGGGCCACCGTATTCTCCTCGAGCCTTTCCACCAAAGGAAAGGCCTTGATCCACTAAAGGACCCTTGGGGTGGTCACCGAACCCGTACACGCTTGGGCAAACGCCAAGTATCGGCTTGAGGCAACTCCACAACACGGAGGCTCTCAAGTACACGGCCACAAGAGGCTATAACACACCACCAAGCCACCAAGATGCTAATGCGCCACAAGAGGCTAACACACTCCACCAAGGAAACCAACTCCACCAAGGATGCTAATGCGCCACAAGAGGCTAACACACTCCACCAAGGAAAAGATGCGCCACAAGAGGCTAACACACTCCACCAAGGAAACGATGCGCCACAAGAGGCTAACACACTCCACAAAGGAAACACGACCACTAAGGCAATGCGGCCACTAAGGCAAGCTGGCCACTAAGGCAAGATGGCCACTAAGGCAAGAACACCACTAAGGTTGAACACTCACTCTCCGAGATCGAAACCCCGGAGAGAACTCAAACTGATGCACCTAATGCAATGGCTAAGAACACCACTAGGATGCCCAAGTTCTTCTCTCCCAAATTCCAACAAAGCTAGAAGAAGCTATTGGGGGAATAAGGGAGGAAGAACAAAGAGTGGAGAAACACCAAGAAACTCCAAGATCTAGATCTAGCAAGATCCCCTCACTTGGAGAGGGATTCAATTGGTGAAGCTCTAGATCTAGATCTCCTCTCTCCTTTCCCCAAAAAATATGCAACAAATAGTGGGGGGGTCAATATGAGGAAGCAAGAACCCAAGGTCAACAATGGAGGAGAGAGAATGGAAGGGAAGGGTTTGTTGGGTCGGAGGTGGAAGAGAGGTATATATAGGGGACCCAGAAATATACCTGTTGGGGCTGAAAACGGTCAGATCCGCGCCCAAAGCGGTACTACCGCTTGTCGAAGCGGTACTACCGCTCGCGCGCAAACTGCGCAGAAAACAGCTGAAAAACGGGCCAAACCGGTAGTACCGCTCTGCGGAGCGGTACTACCGCTTGTGCCAAAAACCAGAGCAAACTGAATCATGCATGTAGGAGAGAGAGAGAGGACACCAGTGTGGCAGAGCAGCAGGCATGGCAGCATGCGGTAGAGCGAGCGCAACAGCTGGGCGGGAGCAGCGGCAGCGCATGCGTGTGGGGCCAGGGGACAGCGTGGTGCAGCGATCGAGCGAAGCAGCCGGTCAACGCGCTCTCTCCCGCGCGGGAGATCGAGCGGGCGGGCGAGGTGGCGAGCGCGGGCGAGCGAGGCGAGGCCTGGGCGAGCGAGCTGGGCGCGGGTGGGCCTGCGGCGGGTTGCGTCCCAAGGCGGGGAGAAGCTGGGACGATGCGGTGGTTGGCTGTTTGGGGAAGAAATAGCTGGGCCGGTAGTACCGGGCCCGGTACCGGGCCGGTACCATAAGTGGGATACGGTACTACCGGGCTGGTACCGGCCTGGTACCGCTTGCGATCCAGTAAGCCAAAACGCGCGTGCGGTACTTTGGCCAGTACCGCCCACGGTACTACCGCCCGGCCCAATAGGATTTTTCTTTTTCTTTTTAAATATGCAGCAACTGTAAAATCCATAACTCGAGCTAGGAAACTCGGAATGACATGAAACCAATTTTGTTGGAAAGAGGGCGACAAGAGCTACCTTCTCACATGATGAAATCATGCAAAAGAGTGAGTGATGATTTTCTCATGGTCATAGAGGTGTAACCTCTCAATACGGTATATCGGGAAAATCATCACCCTCGCACATGCAACATGCGATGCAACCGGAATCCGTTTCATGGATAAGAACCAAGAAGAACCAAGAAACACGATGCAATGCATGCAAGGTTTGAGCTCTCTCCGATGATGCGACCCACTATCCTATCTAGCACAAACCTTGTCCTTGCGCGTTCTTCTCGAGTGAGCAAGCTCCGTCTTCATACTCTTCATGATTGTACATGCCACCATTTTCCTTCAACATACACGCCACCGTCTTCTTCCATCTTGTACGCACGCCACCATCTTCATCCATCTTCAACGCCATCTTCTCTCTTCATCTTCTACGCCGTCTTCTCTCTTCATCTTCAACACCGTCTTCGTCTCTCTTCGACACCATCTTCATCATTGTACTCCGTCTTCTCCATCTTGCAACCTCGAGTCCAACACATGGCTATGGACTTGACCTAAGATTGATTCTCAATGCAACTGTTAGTCCATAGGGATTGTCATCAATTACCAAAACCACACATGGGGTAATGGACATGTTCTTACAATCTCCCCCATTTTGGTAATTGATGACAATCTCTTTGAGAGGGTTTAGATATGGAATTTAGCGAACAACCCAAGTTGAATATTTCGAAAAAACTCCCCCATAATATATGCATGTGTGAATGAACTTGAATTTCATTGCATATATGTAACATCCCAAATTTCAATAAAAGAGAGAGAAGAATTCCAGAGATCAAAATTTCAAACCAACAAAAACTTTTATTTGCATATAGTGCCATGCATAAGACTTGTGCATTTGAGTGGTATGCCATGATGATTGTTATTGTGTTTATGTGATAAACCCTAAAACCCTAATGTGATCAAGTGAAGATCACAAATCAAAAAAATCAAAAAGAGAAAGAAATCAAATAAGGATAAAACCCTCACATATGGTTTATGCCATTTTTGCAAATCTTTACCCTAGACCATTTTGGTTCTCACCATTAGTTGTATTATGTTACTACACACTATTTACAACTTTTGGAATCAAAGAAACACAAAACAAATCAAATCCAAACTCAAAATATGATCACATAGAATAATGGTCAAAACTGCCATTTACAATCTGGTCACCATTTTGAGCCTTTGCAATTCAAGTTTTTCAAACTAAACTTTCCCAATTCTTTGCACCACATCCAAGTAACCAACAAGGTGAACAACTTCTGTAAAGATCACCACATCCAAATCATCTTGGATCAAAAGTTATGATCAAGCCAAGAGGAGACTTTGAAACAAATGCAAGATGATCACAATTCCAATTTTGGTCAAATCTTGCTATCTCTTGAGCACCACTTGACTCAACAATGTTCCCTGGACCCCACCCCACCTATCTCATGCATGGAAACACCAAGGAGGATGCCAAGCATGGCATGGCCATGATCATGCCGGCCACGTTCTCCCTCGACACGCCTCCCCTCTCTTCCCTTCACTCTAGCCCGAGCCACCATGTCTCCCAGATCGCCCTTGATCTCCTGAACACGCCCGTACCAGCCGTTGGTCGAAAGGACGCCGACACGCCCCGGTCGGCGCGCGCCCACGATGCCCAGGTACGACACGAGCGGCATGGCCACGTCACGCGTGCACGGACGTGCGCGACACGGGCACGCGTCGCCCCGCCGTACCAAGCCTACCCCGACCACCTCTGCTCGCTCTGGTACTCGCCACGCCACGCGGAGCCCGCCGGACAAGCTGGTGTCACCATCCTGCGCCCACGGTCGCCGGAGAGGAAGCGCCCGCCCGCCATGGCCGCGGCAGTAGACGCAAGCGCCCGACCAAAGTACGCCTCGCCTTGCCGCGCCGTTGACGCTCACAGATTCGCCGTGACGTCGTGAACACCACTGCGCCATCGCCTAGCTCCCTACCTCGCCGGAATCGCCGCACCTTGGTCGAGTTCTTCCCTGCCCGCAGCACCCGCTCCCCTCTATAAATAGCGAGCTCCCCTGAGCAATCCAAGCACACCACCATCCTCTCCTCCCATCTCTGCTTCTCCTCGCACCATTAGCCACCTCAATCGACGCCGGAGCAGCCCCAATCGGACGATCGGAGCCGCGGAAGCCCTGGAGAAATCACCGTCGACGCAGGCCTCCCCAAGCTTCGCCACTGCTACAGGCTTCTTCCTCGTCGTCGACAACCTCGCCCTGAACACCGCCGCCGCTCGCGGGACCTCCGGTTAGCTCTCCCACCCCCTAGGCTCGCCGCGCCAGTGGCTCGATCTCGTCAGAGAAGACGACGACCCTGCGCCGTTAGATCCTGTTCTAATCCAACGTTTCTCGTTGATTCATACCGTTTCGGGTTTAACAGCCGCTGACATGCGGGACCCACCCTGTCAGCGAGCCCACGCGCACTGGGTGCGTTACTGGGCCGATTTGCTGTATTTCAAACCGTTTCGCCCCAAACTAGTTACCCGCCGGCCCTTTTAATTCAAACTAGTTTAAATAATTTCAAATCAAATCAATACTGGCTCCAACTTTGAAATTAAATAGAATCTGTTTGTCTGGGCTAAATTTAGCAAATTTTATGTTGTTGGAAAGCTAAAGAAAAGATCTACAACATGCCACTGGTCTCACCTTGAGATCTGTTGTAGAAATAAAATGATAAAAAGATGAAGGCAGGGACTTTTTCACATTCAAATAAATAGTAAAAATCAACCAAAATAGATATTTAGTTAATTCCAACTCCAATAGCTCACATTTAACTTACACTAATTGTTTCTGCAATAAAATGGTGTGGTCACTTTGAATGATCATGCCCTAGATTAAATAATGGGCAATATGGCTAAGTTTACTTAAGTGATATTGTCCAAAACTATTATACAAATCATATGAAGTATTTTACTTCATTTAAATCTTGTCCCAAGCAATTTCATAGGAAGTTTGGACCACTGGTAAAATACTCCCACATGAAATACTTGGAGATATTAAATCACTTGTAGGATTATTAAATAGTATGAGGTGGTTTACCTCATTTAAATCATTTTCTCAAATGATGATGATGAATGGTTGACTTAGGTCAACATGATTTCATGTATGATTGTTTGAGAATTTAAATCTTAAGAAGATTCAATGAGAGGAAATTATTTTCCTCAAGAACTAAATGGAAACTATCTTTTACATATGTAATGAGAGGAAACTATTTTCCTCAAGCCACACAACCAATGCACCCTAATTATATTAATTGTGTGCTTAGAATAGTTTGTGTGAATATATGTGATGTTTAGTATAGCCAATGAATTGGTTGAGTGATCATACCTCGTATTTAAATTTAGACGCTAGCACCGGAGAATACCCGGAGGAAGAAGGTTGCTACCAAGAGGAGGAGGAGGAGCACTTTGAGAACTACCAAGGAAAGCTAATATTCTTGCAAAGTGCAAAGCCCCTATGGGGCAAGGCACCCTTAGTCTTACCTTTCTTACCATAAGCCTATCCCAAGTTTCTACCTTACAAGTTTTTACTTGTTTATTCAAAGAGTTACTTTTATAGTTAATTTTGGTCAAAGTGAAAGAAGGTTACTAGAGTAGTAAAGTTAGTCTCAAGCTAGCCAAGGAAGATTAGCACCCCGCATGATTAGTGCTAGTGCTAAATATTAAAACCTGACTACTCTAGATGGGAACATGTGATTTGAAATGAATTTGAAACCTCGGAATGATGAGTCATTCCATTGAATGAATTTTGAAGGTGAATATGTCCAAGAGAAGATGGTGATTTTTGATATAAAACTGATATTGGTTTGGATGCGATACCTTTCCAATTTTGAGTACCCCCACAATACACGATTATGGGTAGAGCTTAAGCTGGAAGCTTATGCATCTTAGTATGGGTTCCCTACTGAACACACATCATAGGGGTTATGCTTGAGGCTGCCTCCGTTGTTGAGAAATGATGTGAATTGAGGTGAATTGTACGGCCAAGCCCTGTGCAGTTCCCAGGTTGACAGTTGGTCTTCACTGGGAGGCCAAGCTCATGGGGAGAGGTGCTCATACTAGGGTTTGTAAGTGAAAGGTTATGGTTGACGATCCGCGTTCTGTGTTACGATGATTCGGAGTTATCCCGACGGATGAAATCAAATGTTCTGGCACAAGTGTGCAACCTCTGCAGAGTGTAAACCTATTCGAATAGCCATGTCCACGGTTACGGACGGTTGGAAAGGCCATACAGTTGCCGGTGTCAGGATTCTTGAAAATATTGGTGAAAGGAATGGTGAATTGGTGATTAGTTTGAATCACAACAAATGTTGTGGGAATGACACTAATGTTCCCACTTGAGTTAGATAGCACATGAAAGAGTCTTTTATCAAATACTTGTGAACTAAAATTGGCTTTATGCAAATTGAACTAGAGCTTAGCACCCCCTTACTAGAATTGTCAACACTTACTTTAGTATTAGTTTGCGAGTACTTAAAGTACTCACGGCTGTGTCCCTGGCTATTCAAATGGCCAGAGTATGAAGATGAACAGAACTACCAAGGAGATGACCAGCAGGATGCCTACGACAACTAGGAGTCTTCCGACGTCAAGCGTTGGCCTGTGGACTAGAGAGTCCATTTATCTTTACGCTTCCGCTATGAACTTATGTGTGTTCGTTGATCACTAGATCAACTATTTGTGTAATATGGATCATGTGATTCAAGTTGTAAGACAATATGGTTTGTAATGAATGATGACTATGATACTCAACTATTATGCCTCGCAACAACAATATTCCTGGGATTGCGATGAATGACATAATAGGCATCCGGACTTAAAAATCCGGGTGTTGACAAGTTGGTATCAGAGCCATTGTTTGACCTTAGAAGACCCTAGTTAGAATGGATGTTCAGAAAAACTTAACTTTGAAATCAAATGAAGAGAATATTTATGAAAATTTATTCACACTCTTGTCTTGAGATCTTTTCAAAAATTGATGAATCGTGCTCTTTCTTGTTTGAATCTACTTAAAAAATTTCCACACTTGTTCACTCTCTAACTTACTCATCCATTTCGCTTTCAGATGGAGCCGAATGAACCCGTCAACACCAAGTTTTACTAACTTGGGAATGGAGGGAGCTTGATCTTCGAGCACGACCTCAACGCTGTCTCGAACTTCCTTGGACGCCCTCATCCCGAGTTCCACGGAATCGAGGTGAACGATCAGCCTGGAGGGGAGCTCCAGTGGATCATCACCGTTGACTTGAGGGACAAGCTGGAGCCTCCCACTTCGGAGAGGATCCTCTTCTCCTTCCGCGAGAGCAACTGGCTCGACAGACTCGCACGTGGCCTTCAGGAGGCACTTGCGCGTCTCTGTGGACAGAACGTGGTACGCCTACTTGCGTCTCGCTATGCTCACCTTGTGAGGCGTGATGCCGCAGGAGTGCCCATGGAGCTGCAGTCTCACCCTGAGTTGAGGCACCACGCTGAGCATCTGGATTTCATGATGTACCACACTCAGCAGGATCTGGACAACGCCCGTGCGTACGCCAACCAGACTCACCTTGCATTGGCAACTCATGCCGATGCCATCAAGATGCTTGCCCGGGACCGCAACAAGCTTCGCCTACAGCGTGCCAAGAAGGACGCTACCATTGTGCGCCTTCGCACCCAGATAGCATCTTTGGAGGCCACTGTCAAGGCCCAGGAGGACCAGCTGAGAGAGATGGAGGAAGACGATGAAGGTATCGACCTTCAGGGAGGACGAGCCTTCCTGAGCGACGACGACGACTTTGAGGAGGACGAGTTCACCGAGGAGGAGGACTACGCGTTCCTGGAGGCAGCACCCGACGATGTCGTCCCCATCGACGTCGAGGATGAGGGTAGTTGCACTTGAGCACTGATGTAGGTGTGAGTTGTATCCCGTCCGTTGTATCGTAGCATGAGACATGGTTCTTAAAACCATGGGAAGTGTTGGTTTGTTAGCTTGTAATGTGTTATGTTGAATGAATGTTGTGTTGTCATCAAAAGCATTCAAGTTTTAAAGTTTTGACCTTACTCAAAATAAACCATAGAATTTTCCCTCTTATCTCATAATCTTCTGTATATTCAGATGGCCCCTCCCAATCTCCACAACAACGACGCCATGATGCAACTGTTGCAAACCCTGCTGGAAGACAGGGAGACTGAAAGAGCTGAATGTCAAGCCAACATCGCAGCACTGCAAAACCTTGCCAACCAAGGCCATGGGAATCATGACCACCCCGGATCAAAGCTCAAGAACTTCCAGAACACCAACCCTCCGGTGTTTAGCAAGACTGAAGAACCCCTCGACGCCGACGACTGGCTCCAGACTATGGAGAACAACTTGGAAGTAGCCGGAGTAGAAGCCAACGAGAAGGTCTTGTTTGCAACCCACTACCTTGCCGGACCAGCCCGAGCCTGGTGGACTAGCACCCGTGCCATGAATGGAGGTCAAGTCATAACTTGGGCAGATTTCAAGCTCAAGTTCAGCAAGTACCATGTTCCCCCGGGTCTTATCAAGAAGATGAGGGGTGAGTTCCGTGAACTCAAGCAAGGAAGGATGACGGTGGTAGAATACCGCGACAGGTTTCTTACCCTATCAAGGTACACCCCCGACGAGACCGACACCACCGAGAAGAGGCAGGAGAGATTCCTGAACGGACTGCATGACGAGATGCAGACTGTCCTCGTCAACATCCCCTTCGCCGACCTTGAAGCCTTAGTGGATTCTGCCATCCAGATGGAAGGCAAGTTGAACCAAGCCAATGAGAACCGCAAACGCCGCATGATGCACCAGAGTGGGCCTAGCAATGCCCCAAAGTATCGCCCCAGCTCAAGTGGAGGTTTCACTCCAAGGAACAGCAACAAGCCCCAGATGCAGACTTCACGCCCCGGTTATCAGAACCGGAGTGGAGGAAACTCCAGGCCAGGAGGCCACAACAACTACAACAACAACAACAACTTCAACCGCGCTCCGCCCAGAGCCCCCAACACCAACAACAACAACACCAACACCGCTCCAAGGACTGGGAGCAACGCCATCCCCGTCGCCCCCAAGGACAAGTCCACCATCACTTGCTATGAGTGCGGAGTGGTGGGACACTACTCCATGGAGTGCCCCAAGAGGTTAGCCAAGACTGCCGCCAACACCGCTGCACCTGCTCAGCAGCAACGCCGCGTCTCCACCGGTAGAAAGTTCGCCCCCAACAACCCCAATAACCGCAACGGCCGTCTCTTCCACATGAACGCCGAAGAAGCCCAGGAAGCACCAGATGTTGTACTGGGTATGTTTCCTGTCAACTCCATACCTGCCAGAGTGTTGTTTGATTCCGGAGCATCTCATTCTTTTGTCACCGAAGACTTTGCATCCACAAGTAAAATTCAACCTATCAGTTTGAAGCATGTTATGATAGTTCAAATTCCCGGATCAACCACCAAAGCCAGAAAATTTTGCAAAAATGTACCCATCAGAATACATGAAGTAGATTTTTATGCCAATCTAATTATTCTGGGAACCAAAGGTTTGGAAGTAGTACTGGGTATGAATTGGATGGCCAAACATCATGGATTGATTGATTGTGCCAAGAAGGCCATCACCATGACTAGTAGCACCGGAGTGTTAGTAGAACATGTGTCTGAAAGACTGCCCAGAAAGTTTACCTGCAACCAGAGTGTAGCAAAGCCAACCTTGGATCAGATCAGGGTCGTCTGTCGATACCCTGATGTGTTTCCTGATGGTCTACCCGGTATGCCCCCAGATCGGGATATCGAGTTTATCATTGAGTTAATCCCGGGAACTGGACCTATAGCCCAGAGAGCCTATAGTATGAACCCAGCAGAGCTAGTGGAACTGAAGAAGCAACTAGATGAATTACTAGCCAAAGGTCTGATTCGACCAAGTGCGTCGCCTTGGAGATCCCCAGTTTTGTTTGTGGATAAGAAGGACTGTGCCAGTCGTTTATGTACGGATTACCGTAAGCTTAACGATGTCACCATCAAAAACAAATACCCCTTGCCCAATGATATGTCTCCAACGTATCCATAATTTCTGATGTTCCATGCTTGTTTTATGACAATATCTACATGTTTTGTTCACACTTTATATCGTTTTGATGCATTTTCCGGAACTAACCTACTAACGAGATGCCGAAGTGCCAGTTCCTGTTTTCTGCTGTTTTTGGTTTCAGAAATCCTAGTAAGGAAATATTCTCGGAATTGGACGAAATCAACGCCCAGCATCTTATAATTCCACGAAGCTTCAAGAACACCCGAGAGGCACCAGAGGGGAGCCCTGGTGGCCCCACACATGTGGCCGGCGCGGCCCAGGGGGGGTGCCCCCTATTGTGTGGCGCCCCCGTAACCCTTCCGACTCCGCCTCTTCGCCTATAAGAAGCCCCCTGACCTAAATCTTCGATACGAATAAGCCACGGGACGAGAAAAGTTACGCAGCCGCCGCCATCGCGAAGCCAAGATTCGGGGGACAAAACTCTCTGTTCCGGCACGCCGCCGGGACGGGGAAGTGCCCCCGGAAGGCATCTCCATCGACACCACCGCCATCTCCATCAACGCTGCTGTCTCCCATGAGGAGGGAGTAGTTCTCCATCGAGGCTAAGGGCTGTACCGGTAGCTATGTGGTTAATCTCTCTCTCTCTCTCTCATGTACTTCAATACAATGATCTCATGAGCTGCCTTACATGATTGAGATCCATATGATGAGCTTTGTAATCTAGATGTCGTTGTGCTATTCAAGTGGATTTTACTTATGTGATCTCCGGAGACTCCTTGTCCCACGTGTGTAAAGGTGACAGTGTGTGCACCGTGTGGGTCTCTTAGGCTATATTTCACAGAATACTTATTCACTGAGTTATGATTTGAGTTGGATGTTATCTTGCCAGAGAGTAATTCAGAATAGCATAGTGAAGTGCTTATTTATATTCCTTTATGATTGCAATGTGCTTTGTATCACTATTACTATGTGCTACTCTAGTGATGTTATTAAAGTACTCTATTCCTCCTCCATGATGTAATGGTGACAGTGTGTGCATCATGTAGTACTTGGCGTAGTTTATGATTGTGATCTCTTGTAGATTATGAAGTTAACTATTACTATGATGGTATTGATGTGATCTATTCCTCCTTTCATAGTATGATGGTGACAGTGTGCATGCTATGTTAGTACTTGGTATAATTGCGTTAGTCTATCATGCACTCTAAGGTTATTTAAATATGAATATCGAATGTTGTGGAGCTTGTTAACTCCGGCTTCGAGGTGCTCTTGTAGCCCTACACAATTAGTGGTGTTCATCATCCAACAAGAGAGTGTAGAGTGGTTTTATTATGTGATCAATGTTGACAGTGCCCACTAGTGAAAGTATGATCCCTAGGCCTTGTTTCCACTACTGCAAACACCGCTTATTTACTGTTTTACTGCATCTTTACTTCCTGCAATATTACTACCATCAACTGCCCGGCAACTAAGCTATTTTCTAGCGCCGTTGTCACTATTTGTTTACTGTTCCACTGCATGTTTACTCGCTGCCATATTTTATTCAGATTGCTATTACCACTCATATACATCCATATGACTTGTATTTCACTATCTCTTCGCCGAACTAGTGCACCTATATATCTGACAAGTGTATTGGGTGTGTTGGGGACACAAGAGACTTCTTGCATTGTGATTGCAGGGTTGCTTGAGAGGGATATCTTTGACCTCTTCCTCCCTGAGTTCGATAAACCTTGGGTGATCCACTTAAGGGAAAACTTGCTGCTGTTCTACAAACCTCTGCTCTTGGAGGCCCAACACTGTCTACAGGAAAAGGAGTGTGCGTAGACATCAAGCTAATTTTCTGGCGCCGTTGCCGGGGAGGAAAGGTAAAAGGCACTCACACTCTGGTCCCAGTTAATTAAGTAATTTTTTGGCGCCGTTGTAAGTGCTCGAAGCTATTTCCTTTAGATCCTGCAATTGCATCTTTTTGTTTCTTGTTTTACACTAGTGAGGCATAATGGATAACAATGAGCTTTTAAATCTATTTCCTCATTTAAGACATGGATTGTTTGATGCGAAAATTAAAAAACCTATGGAATCCTATTTGCATGCTAGTAGCAATGATATTAGTATGAACGCTTCGAACACCATTGTTGCTAATAATATGGAAAATTCTAAGCTTGGGGAAGCTAGTTTTGATGAGCATGATATTTTTAGTCCCCCAAGCATGGAGGAGATTCACTTCGATGATACTTTGCCTCCTATATTTGATGATCTATTATATACTAAAAGCAAAATAAGGATGTTTAAAGGAAACACCACGTTAATCCACATGTACTAAAATTATTTGATCCGTTGATCTTAATTATAATGGTTAAGATTTAAAGATAGAAAAGTTACGAATTGTAGTCATGTACAACCAGTCACGTACACTGGCCAATTATAAGGGTGAGTCGTCACGCAGAAAGGAAAAACATGAGCCGTCCCAGCAATCAGAAAAAAAAGCATGGAACAAAGAGAGAGATATGTTACAAAGATTACGTCTATGCGTACCTACCTATTCCGGCCGGAAGATCACGTATATGATGTGGTCTCCCGTAATGAATCAGTTAGGCGCCACCAAAAATAAATAGCCGATGTCCGTCCGTCAACATGTCTTGAAGAAAGCAAGATCCAGCTGATTTGTTTCCTTACAACATGTCCCGTTTAATATAGAAAAAAATGATATTTCTAGATGATGTAGATGGTACATGATGTAGATGGTACGTGTATTCTCTTTACGAAAAAGTAACTAGGCATTCTCACTCAAAAAAATAAACTAGCCATCGTAGCTAGCTTAGCTAGACCATGGTTACTCGGCAGATGTGATAATATGAACCGCTGATCCGTATAATATATATGTAATGTATGCAAATTATTTTTGTCGGCTAATATTTTTGAATTCTCGTCAGAAACCGGTTTTATCGGTACCACTGATATTTTTTCCTACCGATAATTTTACCAACTGAGAAAAAAAACATTGACAATAGTAGAATTTTTCCGCCTGAGGAAAGCTACCCCGAATTTAAAATATATTATTCACTATACTAGCTAGGTACAATTCATGCCAATTTAACGTACATCTATCAGATTGGATCTCACATAAAATGGATGCAAATTAGATGGAATATACACTACTACCGTCTCTCCCTTAAAAAAAGAACTCACAATGCTAGGTTGTCGAGAGGTATCATCCTAGGCATATCAATACAAGCAAAAAAAAACTCCGTACAAAAAGCTAGGTAGATCATGGTGGAAATGCAAATATATGCTAAAAATATAAAGTTTAAACTGGTCAAGCGGCGTATCATAGGTTGAGTATATTAATCGGTAAATATGCATGTTTGAGCAAACTGGTCAAAACAAGTGGGTTTCTAATTTCGGTTATAACACATATAAAGAGTTGCAAATGTTTATAAAAATATTTTTTTCTATGATGCAAATCTTACTCGGGGGATAGGGAAATTGTGACAGATTTATGTTGAAATGAGAATAAACAATTACAATCTATTATGGAAATTATCAATAGATTACAAGACAAACTACAATCCTGAATTTTTCTTATCTATCTATCTATTTTCGTGGACTATGTAACTATATTGTTCCCCTCAATGAAAAATGTCACTTTCAGAAAATTAAACAGGACGCCCTCGCATTTGCGAGGGCCACGCTGCTAGTTATGGTAATAATGATAGCTACTTTGTTGAATTTGCTCCCGCTACAATTAATAAGAATGACTATGCTTATGTTGGGAGTAGTAATTATTTTATGCATGAGACTCATGATGCTTTATGTGATAGTTATATTGTTGAGTTTGTTCATGATGCTACTGAAAGCTATTATGAGAGAGGAAAATATGGTTGTAGGAATTTTCATGTTACTAAAACACCTCTCTATATGCTGAAATTTTTGAAGTTGCGCTTGTGTTGCCTTCCTATGCTTGTCACTTTATGCTTCATGAATTTGTTTATTTACAAGATGCCTATGCATAGGAAGTGGGTTAGACTTAAATGTGTTTCATAATTGCTTCTTGATGCTCCTTTTGCTTCATCTGCTATTTTCATGTGAGCATCATTAAAACTGCTGAGCCCATCTTAATGGCTATAAAGAAAGCACTTTTTGGGAGATAACCCATGTTTTTATTTTGCTACAGTAATTTTATTTTATATTTGAGTCTTGGAAGTTGTTACTACTGTAGAAACCTATCCTTATCTTTATTTTATTGCATTGTTGTGCCAAGTGAAGTCTCTAATAGAAGGATAGTACTAGATTTGGATTACTGCGCAGAAACAGATTTTTGTTGTCACGAATTTGGGCAGTGTTCTCTGTAGGTAACTCCGAAAAATATGCCAATTTACGTGCGTGATCCTCGGATATGTACGCAACTTTCATTAGTTTTGATTTTTCTCATCAGAGCAAGTCTGGTGCCTCGTAAAAATTAGTCTTTACGGACTCTTCTGTTTTGACAGATTCTGCCTTTTATTTCGCATTGCCTCTTTTACTGTGTTGGATGGATTTCTTTGTTCCATTAACTTCCAGTACCTTTGTGCAATGTCCAGAAGTGTTAAGAATGATTGTGTCACCTCTGAACATATGAATTTTTGATTATGCACTAACCCTCTAATGAAGTTTATGAGAAGTTTGGTGTGAAGGAAGTTTTCAAGGGTCAAGAGAGGAGGATGATATACTATCATCAAGAAGAGTGAAAAGTCTAAGCTTGGGAATGCCCCATGGTTCATCCCTGCATATTTCAAGAAGACTCAAGCGTCTAAGCTTGGGGATGCCCAAGGCATCCCCTTCTTCATCGACAACTTATCAGGTTTCTTCTCTTGAAACTATATTTTTATTCCGTCACATCTTATGTACTTTACTTGGAGCGTCTGTGTGCTTTTATTTTCGTTTTGTTATTTTATTTCTTTAAATAAATTGGATTACATCATGCTTTGTGTGGGAGAGAGACACGCTCCTCTGTTGCATATGAACACATGTGTTCTTAGCATTACTTTTAGTGTTCATGGCGAAGGTTGATTGCTTCGTTCATCATTATATGGTTGGAAACAGAAAATGCTTCATGTGGTAATTGGTATATGGACTTGAATAATTTGATACTTGGCAATTGTTGTGCTCATATAGATCATGTTTAAGCTCTTGCATCATGTACTTTGTACCTATTAATGAAGAACTACATAGAGCTTGTTAAAATTTGGTTTGCATGATTAGTTTCTCTAGAGTCTAGATATTTTCTGGTTAAGGTTTTGAACAACAAGGAGACGATGTAAAGTCTTATAATACTTACAATATGTTCATATGTGAGTCTTGCTGCACCGTTTTATACTTGAGTTTGCTTCAAACAACCTTGCTAGCCTAGCCTTGTATTGAGAGGAATTCTTCTCGCATTATATGGTTGGAAACAGAAAATGCTTCATGTGGTAATTGGTATATGGTCTTGAATAATTTGATACTTGGCAATTGTTGTGCTCATGTTTAAGCTCTTGCATCATATACTTTGCACCTATTAATGAAGAA
This sequence comes from Lolium rigidum, assembly GCF_022539505.1. NCBI lineage: Eukaryota > Viridiplantae > Streptophyta > Magnoliopsida > Poales > Poaceae > Lolium > Lolium rigidum. The sequence goes on from NW_025901504.1 coordinate 84,780, forward strand.
CTACCATAGAGCTTGTTAAAATTTGGTTTGCATGATTGGTTTCTCTAGAGTCTAGATATTTTCTGGTTAAGGTGTTTGAACAACAAGGAGACGATGTAAAGTCTTATAATACTTACAATATGTTCATATGTGAGTCTTGGCCGCACCGTTTTATACTTGAGTTTGCTTCAAATAACCTTGCTAGCCAAAGCCTCGTATCGAGAGGGAATACTTTCGTGCATCCAAAACCTTGAGCCAAAAACCCATGCCATGTGTGTCCACCATAACTACCACTATGTGGTATTTCCGCCATTCCAAGTAAATACTTCATGTGCTACCTCTTAAACAATTCAAAAGTTATTATCTCTTATTTGTGTCAATGTTTTATAGCTCATGAGGAAGTATGTGGTGTTTTATCTTTCAATCTTGTTGGGCAGCTTTCACCAATGGACTAGTGGCTTCATCCGCTATCCAATAATTTTGTGAAAAGAGCCGGTGCGGGGTTCCCACTCCCAATTAATCAACTTTCATTAATAATTCTCTTCACATGTTTTGCCCTGATTCATCAGTAAGCAACTTAATTTTGCAAATAGACACTCCTTCATGGTATGTGAATGTTGGAAGGCACCCGAGGATTCTGTTAGCCATGGCTTGTGTAAGCAAAAGGTTGGGAGGAGTGTCATCCATAAATAAAAACTAAAGTACATGTGTAAACAAAAGAGAAGAGGGATGATCTACCTTGCTGGTAGAGATAACGTCCTTCATGGGAGCCGCTCTTGAAAGTCCCGTTTGGCAAG
>NW_025901505.1:0-43064 GCF_022539505.1 Lolium rigidum
GCTTATAAGTATTCTTTACCTCCCCTTGTGTCGAATCAATAAATTTGGGTTTTACTTCCCTCGAAGACTGTTGCGATCCCCTATACTTGTGGGTCATCAGGAAGTCAGCTGTATCTTTTCCCTTCTGCACGCCAACGGATTGGTAGAGCCGGCGGGGTGTTGGAGGCACTGCCGTAGGTTGGGATGGCCTTTAAATCCCCATCCATTAGTGATGATGGCTCTACGATCTATGAAGGATTGTCCAAAGTACACCATGAGTAAAGCCGTATTATCGGGGGAAGTCTACTGGAGGTGTGCGGGTGGACAAAAGGGTGGGTTTGCGGTCGCGGAGAAGGCGAGTGATTGGCTTGGATCTTATACTCGGGCCTCACACCAAAGGAAGTGTGGACGAGCTGAGGACATACTCTCAGCCGGCAACATGGTTAAGATCTCTTGTGGGGTAAAGTAACGCACCTCTGCGAGAGGGTATCAAGAATTGTGACTGTCACTCCTCGTTCCGGGAAGGGAACTGCGAACGCAGCAGAAAGGAACTCCACGAAGTTCTAGTCAACTCTGTGAAGACTGACGGGCATAGTTTTCAGAATAAAATAAACCTTTTGAAGAAATGTTTATGAAAACTTGCATTCGCCTACGACTTTCTGGTCTGTGGCTATAGCTAGTGCATGATACACATATTTCCTAATATGAACTTGCTGAGTACGCTCGTACTCATTCTATCTCGTTTGAACCCCCTTCTTAGATCAATGCACCGAAGGAGAAACTACCGTGGAACTCGAAGACAAAGGAGTCAACTGCAACAAGATGAGGAATCCAATCAAAGAAGTCAATGGAGTCAACTTTTGCATCGGTTATAATGGAAACCTAGACTAGTAATAGAAGGGAACCTTTCCCTAATCCTAGCACCTAAGTAGCTAGATTTCTATAGCAAGCCAAGTAGCTCTTAAGCTTGAGTTAGCAATAAGATAGACTACGAGTCGTTCTTCCGGAGCTTTATTTGAAGTTTTACCTCACTCGTAAAGTAGGAGGTTGTGTTGATCTTATGTAAACAGTTCGTGTGTACTTCTATAGACATACCTTGGACTCGCATATGTTTCTGTTGTACCACTCTGAGGGATGTAATATGGGTGGAACGGTGTTTCACTTGTGTTATGTCAACGACTTGTGTACTACACCATGCAGTGGTACGCTGGGTCACCACAGGTTCCAGGGATATTTACTCGTTTAATTTGGCCATGCTTGCTAGGCAGGGGTGGCAGCTACTCCAAGCGCCGGATTCGCTCTGTGCTAGGGTTCTTCGAGCAAAGTACTTTGAGGATGCCAATGAGCTAAATGCAAAACATGTCCCTGGAATGAGCTATGTGTGGAGAAGCATCCTGAAGGGTATCCAAGTCCTGAAGTTGGGGTCTATTTGGCGTGTTGGTGATGACACCCAGATCCATGTCTGGGATGATCCCTGGATACCGGATAGCTCCACTCGAAGACCCTGCTCTGTACGAGGTAGTAGCTAGGTGCTTTTAGTCTCGGATCTTATTGATGTGGATGCTTGTGCCTGGAATGAAGAGCTGGTGAGGCTGACTTTCAGCCAGCGGGACGCGGAGGCTGTTCTGAGAATCCATGTGTGTGCCCAGATGGCTGAACATGTTCCTTGGCACTACGACAAGAGGGGGCTTTTCTCTGTCAAATCGGCCTACAAGGTCTTGGAGTTGTCCTCTAAAAACGACAGACAGGTTGGTACCGCATCTGGGGAGCGTGGCAGTGCTTGGGAGATAAACATCTAGAAGCAGCTCTGGAGGCTTGAGTGCCCTCCAAAAGTTCACCATTTCCTTTGGCGTGTGGGCCATGATAGTCTGCCTTTGCGTATGAACATTGAGCGCAAGCACATTGACCTTGATACCAGATGCGCGATCTGCAACTGTTATTTCGAGAATGGGGGCCATCTCTTTGTCACTTGCTCTATTGCGAAAAAAGCTTGGAATGCCCTTGATCTTGGGCATGTCAGATACAGTCTTGCCAAGTGTACCTCTGGTATGGACCTACTGGACATCACCCTGAAGCTGCCCTACAACCAGAAGATGCTTGCTGTGGCATTTTTGTGGTGCTGGTAGTCAGAGTGAAACAAAGCAAACAGAGGCGAGCGAAGACTTTCCCTAGATGAGCTTCAGCATGTTGTTCGGATGCATGCTGATGAGTGGCAACAAATGCTAAAGAAGAAGCCCAAGCCAAAAGATAAAGGAATTCATACCTGGGAGGCGCCTCCGGAAGATTGGATTCTCATCAACACTGACGCTGCCTTCCTGGCATCTCAAAACAGAGGCGGTTGGGGTGCGGTTGGCCGAGATTGCGAGGGTGACTTGGTGTTTGCTGTTGCCGGCTCCGTTCCGTATGCGAGCGACGCCCTTCAGGCCGAAGCCACTGCTCTGCTCCAGGGAGTTTATTTGGCTTGCCAGCTAGGGATTGGAAGGCCGAAATTTGCTACTGATAGTTCCAATCTTCAAGCGGCCATGTCGTCTTCCTCGCTCGACCTCTCGCATGTGGGTGCTCTTGTGAAGGAAATTAAATACCTGCTCCACTCCTCGTTTATTAGCTATGATGTGATTTGTGTACCTCGTACCTGTAATAAGCCTGCACATTCTCTGGCGGCTCTTGGTATGGATGGGGTGCAAAATGACTACCAAGTGTGGTATGAGCATGTCCTTGTAGTTGTAAGCAGGGCTTTGTACGACGATTATGCCGTCCAAGTTTAATGGAATGTCAGCGTTCCAAGTCAAAAAAAATAATACAAGACATCTCCTTGGAAGCAAGAAGATGATATTACAATCATATAATTGTGCAATTAATGAGTGTAATAGAGAAGAGACATTGCAACATCTCTTTTGAACATACCCATTTGCTGATCACTGATGGGACTTCATTTGCCCCCAAAGGACGAAGAATCTTTCAGTACATGAAGGCGTTTCAAGACCTAAAGAATAGGCTAAATGTTCCTTTCTCCATGGAAATCATCATTATTTCTTGGGAAATTTGGATCTCTAGAAATATCAAAATATTTAAAAATCAAAGGCCCAATTGAGTTGGAAGGCAATCTTTCTAGAAGATACGAGAATGTTGAATCATAGAATGAAAAAGAGACACAGTGCACAATTTGAGAATTGTCTTAAGGATCATACTTAGTTAGGCTCCTTCTTTTTTCCTTTTTTAAGTATCTTTGTACAATTCTCCTTTATGTATGCTATAAAAAATACAGTGGGAGCCTTTCCCACTGATTCCATTAAAGAAAAACAAAGATCATCTTTTTATGGCTAGCTTTTCCTCCAATCAGGAGATGGAAAGTTCCACAGCCACTTCATAAGCCACGAAGGAGAGGCCTGACCCTCTTCACAACTTTCCACAAAGAGGTAACCAGAGCACCAACTACCAAGCCAACTAGGAGGTAACCCTCCAATAATAACAAGCTCATGATCTCTCACTCGAACTAATCGTAATGAAAAACTCAACACTTATGCAAGGATGAAAAGGAAGAACACCGAGTGTGTTCAAATCCATCACACTCAAATTCCAAGAAAAAAACAAATGGTATGGAGGAACTAGAAAGGAAGAACAATGGAGGACATCAACAAATGATTTCAAGATTTAGATACCAAGAGTTCCCCTCACTTAGAGGAGGAATTGATTGCTGGAGATTGTAGATTTAGATATCCTCTTCCAAATCCCTCAAGACGATGCAATAATCATATGAGGCAATAAGGAGAAGCAAACTTTTGAGGTTCAACAATGGAGTATGAGAGATAGAGAGATAATGAAATGGTTGACCTTACCTCCTCAAGGAGTAAGAATGGGTATTTATAGTCCAAGGAATAAAACAAGCCATTTGGGGGAATTATGCGACCCAATCGGGAGGTAAAACCGGCGATGTAGGTTTACACGCCAAAATGGTCATGCGCACAGATCGGCAACCAGAATGGCAACCAACACACAAGGTTGGCCGCCTCAAACCAGCACACCGGTTTCCTCGTAGGTTTGAATCTAGTGAGCTAGAAACCAGTTTGGCGGCCGTTAGAATCACTCTTAGTATGGCCTTTCGGCATGTACCGAAAGATTTCGACAGTGGCTGGTTAGTTCCAGTGGTGAGTCCAGCGACGGCTGGTTAGTTCTAGCGGTGAGTCCGGTGGCGCCGGTTTCGCAGAGTTCCTTCAAAATCCAGTTGTCTCAAAAGAACTTAAGCTTTCACAATATTTCTGAACTCTAATTGAAATGAAATCAATTTTGTTGGAAATGTAACGACAAATAGAACCCCAACAAAAATTGGAAAAATTAGGAATCATCACATGATATTTTTACAAAAATTTAGAGAGGAGACCTATCGACACGAAGAATCGGAAAACATCCAAACTCGGAAACGCAATAGAAGATGCATACGGATTCCCTTTTTTATGACCTTGGGCTTGTTGAAAAGCTAGAAACAAGCTCAATAACCTCACACAGAATAACACCAAGAAGGTGCAAGAATATGGTCGTAGTATGCAAATGATTTAGCTCCCTAAGAAATCGAAAGCTCTCTTGATAGTGCGGCTATGTATCCTAGAACCTAGTATTCCAACAACCACCTTGAAACTGGTTAAAGGAAAACCTAGGAAGGCCATACCTTTGCCTTGAGCATCTCGCTTGATCTTAATGACAACGCTTCAAAATCCATTCAAGCCGGAATGATTCACTTTATCATATTTCTTCGTGAAGACTCATAATTTTCTCTCTCATACACCACTATGGGATAGATTCACACTTGTACATATCACCAAATAGATAGCAAGCTTAAAGCATGATCTTCACGTATGCGCATCTTGAACTTGCCCTTCTCAACCTTGATGACGATCACCACTTCATGTCACCCACCCATGGGCTCTATGAGATGTTACTCTTTATGCATGCCCATGGCGGGATACCTAACCCACATAGACAACACATACACAATATATGATGGGTTAGTTCACAAATCATAATTAAAAAATCTTACCCTACTACAAGATCACATGATCCAAAGTGGTACAATCTTTATGCTTCATGTGTTGATCAATTTGAATTCAATCTTCACTTTTAGTCTTGGTCAACTTTGTATCTCCCCATGCTCTATAATAATATCTTGTGGTACATAGAGAACTCTTCATTTGATTGCATGCTCTAAACATTGGTCAACCATAGCTCAACTCATGAGACTATCATGACACTGGTTTAGAGCCATATCTTGGATTCACCTCAATTAATAAAATATTCTAGATCTAGATCATATCATATGTTTCTGTTCAAATCGATAATCTTGATGCCAATACAAAGTATATCTTTCTCTTTATGACATCTACACTTGAATCCAACACATGGACTACAGCCATCACGTGTGGAATATTCCTTCATATAAATTCCATGAAAACATGAGTCCATAGAAATTATTATTAATTACCAAAAAACACATAGGGACAATGTAACCTTCAGGAGCATTGGAGTACCCTATGTGGGCGATGTAGGGGCCGTGGACACTGCACCCGTTCATCGATCTCACCGAGGACGACAAAGATGAGTAGGTGGTGGCCCCGTCGACGCCTGCGCATGGTAGAAGACGTAGTTAGGTTTAGTATTTTTTATTTCCTACATAAATTATGTTTGAATGAATGAAACTTTTTCAAAATTTTGCGCACTTTAATTTTTCATTTGAATTTGAATAGTTTGTTGTTTTGGGCCAACATGCCAAAATGGAGTGGACCGAATGGGTCGCACCGCTGGTAGCACTGGCCTGGCAGGCCAGATCGTGACCTATTTTTTGTCTGTAGGGCGACCAAAATGGACAAAATCATATCGAATGGGTCGCCATTTTGGGCCGCGCTGTTGGAGATGCCCACCCATACTTTTGTCTGTTTGGGGTGTCTCGCACGCAGTGATACGGTGAAGCCCAATTTCAGGACTCCACCAAGCTAGACGTTTTTATTTATGTTTTTTTATATTTTTGGTCATGTTGTGGGCCAAGTAGTATTTTAATAAATTGTGTGTGTTTGGTTTGGGCCTGTCCAACCGAACCATGTCAGCCCACTTAGGCTTTGGCGCCCCACCCTCCATATAAGGAGCTGGTCTGGCTAGGTTTTGGGTTAGGTTAAGTTGGAGTTGAAAACTATTATGTGTGTTCACGGTGTAGCATCCCTCCGGGATTCCGCGATGCCGTTTATCAGTTTATAATAAAGATGGTTGCGAGGGTTCTTGTGTTCATCAAGGAGTATCAAGCTGGGGTTGGAGAGGTGCAGTTCATCTTCACGTTGCTTGCTGGATTCGTCCCTCATCTTCAAGTTGCGTTCCGCGTGTGATTGGGAGATTCTATCTACCATGTTGTCTCCCTGTGAAAGATCGGGCAAACCCCGAGAGGATCAAGTTGAAACTTTTAGAATTTGATTTTTTTTTTGAAATTTGAACATTTCTCGTGATTGAATATTTTTGAAAAATAAATATTTTAACACTGTTTGAACAATTTTTAGATTTAACATTTTATGAAATTAAACCATTTTTTCAAAATTGATTTTTTTTGAAATTTGTAGATATTTTGTGGAAAAACTAAACAACGATCTATGTGTCGGCCTATAACACTTGCGGGGGATGTGCGGCACAGACTAGATACCAACGTGGTCGGTGTATAGGGATTGCGTACCCGTTGGAGTCTTGGAGATGCCCTATATTTTACATGTATATTTTTTTAGGAAGAAGTCTATCCGTTAACATGGTCCAAAGGTACAGTTACTGTTGAATGTAGATGGGCTGTAGCCCAATAAGGCAGTCCATATAGTCTACAATTCCTGAAATCTCAAGGCCCATCATGCTGGCAGCTTGGGACAGTCTTGGGGGACAAAGTTTAGTCCCACATTGCTAGTTGGGAGTGAGTTGGAGTGGTATATAAGGGCTGTTGTTCTAGTCATTCCAAGTGAGTGAGAATAGAAGGAGCCCTCGCGCACTCCTCCTCCTCCGCCCGCCTCGCCTTGCCTCGCCTCGCCTCGTCACGCACACACGTCTGTAATGACCTTGGATCGGGTAGGATCCTTAGTCCCTGTGATTAACATGCTAGTCCCTGGATCATAAGCTAGCACTCACAGTCGATGAAATACCATGTAAGACACAATGTCATTATTACACGAATCGAATAAATCCAGAGTTTAAATTATTACAACTTTGCATAGCTCAAGGCTAGCTCAAATAAAAGCAACGAAAAACTTAAGATAAATTGAGTCCATCAACGCCACAGGCTCATTGAGTGTAGACCCGCGATCCTAGCGCACCTTTCTTCAACCTTCGTATTCTGCACATGAGTGCAGCCAAAAACATTTGGTCAATACTTTGAATGTATGGCAAATTACACCAAGAAGGAGAAAATTGACTAAATCTACATGTAGGCAGACAAGAGGAGGCTTGAGGTTTATTTGCGTAAAGCCAATTTTTACTTAGTAAAGAGAGAAAATCTTTTACCCTACTTTGCAAAATTTTGATAAATAAAATTGGCCGAGTGGATCACATGGATATTACACACCAAGTGTCCAAATCAACCTAACACTTGGATATGACACACCAAGTCCCGAGCACTTGGATATTACACACCAAGGCTCCAAAAACCCACCTATGAACGATATTACACACGCCATAGGGTTTTGAAAATTCCTTTGAAAAAGAGAGAGGAAATCCTTCAGAGGCTCCATCCTTCAGATGCTCACAATTGTCCTGTTACCGTGGACACGGCTGATCGATCAGGTTAACACTCTCGAGAGGTTGCGCTCTTTACCCACAATTCATAACCAAGCCTTTTTGCCAAAATTCTTCATCTTCATTAAGGCCGGGACGAGGTCACGACGAAGCTTTTCCTTAGTAGCCCCTCTACCTTCCGGATCCGCCCGTGCCCAAAATTCCTCCCAATGGCGGTACCCGGGCGAGGTTTCCCACTAAGTACTTAGCCAAGACAGAGCCCATATTGTATTGTGGTTGCACTCGGAAGCTTCGACATCCGGAACGTGGCAGACTTCTTTGATCCTCGGGCGGCAGTCCTCCACCAATCTCCACACTCGTTGTCCCGTCAAAACCATTCCGCCCAGAAGAAAACTTAGTTTTATTTTGAAGGAGGATTTTGGGAGAAAAGTTGCGCTCATAAACAGAGCTCAAGTACTTAGAAAATTTTCTTGTTTCGAACCCCTTTTCGATATTTATATAGCACAAGCATAGCACTTAGAAAAATTTAGGGATTCCTATGACCATGATATCAAGTGGAAATATTACTAAGCAATACTTCTACTCATGGCAATCTACAAAATAGCACGCGAAAATGTAAAATATTTACCAAGTAAAATCTACCAAAACATCCTACACATACATACTAATCATTTGAAGGAAAAAGACATGCATAGTAGAAAACTTGGGCAAACATATGAACAAAGGTGTAACTTGCCTTAGTAAAATTTGATGATGATTTCTTCCTTGTGAATTTCTCTCGCACTCCGAATAAATCTAACGCATAGAAAAAAATACACGCAATAAACAACCATTGCATATAAAGAGCCAAATAAACACATAACCATGTAAAATAAAGAAAACCGCAAATACAAAGTAATATTAAGTTATATATTTATTTCGTGTTAATTAGTTATGGTTGGTCCAAAAGTTACATATGACCACAATTATCAATTTGCAAAATAAATTAATTTAGTAGGATTTATATAACTTCAAATATGTTCAAATTAGGTTAAAACTTCCAAAATTCAACCGGGCATATTAATTATTCGTAAATTAAAAATTCCAACGCCAAAGTGTAGATCCTAAAATTATGAAACTAACGCAAAAAGAATCAACTAAAACGGAGTTAGGAATATTTAACTATGATTTTTCAAAGTATTAGCGTTTTCGCGATTTAGAATCCGTCGTGGCGAACGTAGATCCAGATAAGATGACTCCCGCTGCTTCGTCTAAGGCTTCAGTTGATCTTCAGCGCAGCTGCGACTCGATCGGTTGCACGATGTTGAGAAAAAAGGTAGATACTAAGATATTTAATCGGAACGAAACGAAAATCTAACGATAGCTTAAACGAGATTGATTTTAGATTTTAAACTTGCAAATTCGATAAAATCTATAATTAGAAAAACTAGTACCATTAGATAGATCCTTTAATTACGAATTCAACGCAAAAACTAAAATCTAAAACGAACCTCTAGATCTAAAGTTGTAATTTTTCAAAGATTTGAGTGAGCTAGCACAAACTAATCGATCGATCACACCCTACGCAAAAGAAAACAGAAAAAGAGACGTGGCAGAACATGACAGGCTAGACCGGTTTGATGATTATACAAGAGCCCTAATCTATTTGCCTATCTTTGATCGTACTGACTATTAGATGAAGCCATAGCAGCTTACCAGCAGCAGCCGGTGGTTGACGACGGGGTAGACGGTGGTGCTGGCTCGCTCCTTCTCCGGATGCGGCGAAGACAGCTAGCTGTCCAGTTCAGCTCTGCACCGCGCCGGCGTAGACACCAGCATACGCGTACGTCCTTGGTCTGCGTCTTCCTGCTATCTGGTTGGAGGCGGGCAGTCTAATCCCCGGCGGGCTTGTACGCGCATGTTTACGGCCCTGCGTGTACGAGAGAAAAGTATAGTGAAGCGACGCAATCAAAACGAGGGGGAGGTTAGAGGGCAAAGAAAGGCAGGGACGTTTGGAATCGGTTGGAACATCGAGCTCCGAAGCTTCTGCAATGCGGCAGCGGCGATATCAATCTGCGGCAGCCTTGCGGTGTCAGGCTAGGATTTTGAAGAGTAATAGATGTGTCGCGGCGTGTGGTATTTATAAAGGATTTTTCGTGGCCGAGGGGTCAAGGAACCGTACGAATCGAAGAGATTTTCGCGGAGACGTTCGAGTTGGCGACGAACTCGTGTTCGTCCAGGTTTCTATCCAGGGGAGGAAGATGACTGGTGGGGTCAGAGCTGTCAGCGTTGCAGAAAAAAAAACAGAGAGGAGAGGTGGGCTGCCACGGGGTGTTGCTAGCTGGCCGGTCTGGTGCAGCGGCCGTCGTGTGCATGCAGGTGCCCGCCTGTTGCTTCACGTCCAGGTAAGTTACCTTTTGTTTTGTTTCTTTTTTTTTCCTTATTCTATATTTCTTCAAACTCAACCAAGTTTGTAAAAAAAAATCAAAAATAGTGGCATTGAACCTAGTGGACACTGTTCCAGCCCGAAACATATTTTTCAAACATAATTTCATGCCTTTTAGCCATTAGAGCTATTTAGACAGTATTTTCAAATATAGATTTTTTGCGTTTAATTAAACCTATCGATCAATCAATTCAATTCAGGCAATCTCCGTAAAAACACAAAAGCAATATGTTTACTTTTAGAACATTAAAAAAAACCATTTTACTATCCAAATAAAAATGAAGAAGTCATTATCTTCTCTCCTAAATAGGCGGTAGAAACATTTAGAAGAATCAACGATTTCAAATATAAAAGACCTAAAACTCAATCGGGACATTAGAATAATAATCCACCATAATTGGGAAAGTCATTTTATTCCCGCTCTTCATAGTGTAAAGTATGGTTGGGTAATTATTTTAGTTCAAATTAAAGAAGCAAAGTGGTTGAAACAAAAATGAAAACAATTTAGATAGTCATGTTAATCCACTCGCATAAAAATATATTTTAAAGCGAGGTTGAAAAATAAAATCCAAACAAGTCATCAAAATTTCTTTTCATTCATAATTCCAATCAAAGTCAAACAATTCAATCAAATTAATTTAATAATTTTAACATTCCAAAATTAGGAAAATTTTGGGATGTTACAACGTCGCATTTCGTGACTCGAGTTCGAGTTCGAGACACACTCAAGGAAGCCTAAATTTTTGCTTGGTGCACCAACTGAGTTGGGTACGTGTCGACCTGCATGTGCATGCTCGCCGCGTGTCCATGGCTTCCTACGCGTGGCAACGCGGTCGGGTCGGCTTCCCAGGCTATTCAAGGAGACAGATCATATCTAGAGAAATATACAGTTCTCGGAACTCTCTAGTCCATCTCTCTCGCGAAGTTCCTTTTACTGCGCTACTCTCTAGTCTTCCCCATCCCGGCGACTGCGTGCACAGCCGTCCGGGAGAGCAGGCCTCCGAAAGTCCGTCCGTTGAGATCCTGCACCGGGAGACGGGCGATAAGGTTTTTGGGGAGCGTCTCGGCGCGACTGCTCACTGCTGTTCATCTTCTTCATCGACGGTTTGGCTGCTTCATCGACAGATCCAACTACACCATGGGCAACATCAGCAATACCCATGGTGGTGGTGCTGCTGCTCGTGCGACCTTCCCGGTCGCGATGTACGTGTTTTTCTTCTCCTACCTTGCACTGCTACTTGTTCCATGTTCAGATCTGATGCATGTGCTTAGTCTGATGTGTGTGGTTAAGTATGCTTGTGCATCTGTAATGTTGATTTCGGTAATTAAACTCACACGGAAATTGCCTAATAATCCAACAATCCAAAAACCTTATATTCTTAGGCAATTTTAACCGTCTGGTTTTACTGCTGCGCTTAAACCGAACCCGTTTACGGGTTCTCATTTCAAGAGATGGCAGAGTAAGACCCTCTTGTGGCTCACTTCTATGGGCGTGCACCGAGTTGCGGAAGGTACTCCCAGAGGTCCGCTTACTCCTGACGAGGATAAAGCGTTCGGGGATGCCACCGTAATCTTTGTGGGTGCCGTTCTAAGTGTGCTTGGAGACAAGTTGGTTGATGCTTATCTGCACATCCGAAATGGGAAGGAACTGTGGGATGCACTAAATGCTAAGTTTGGTGCTGCTGATGCCGGAGGTGAACTGTATGCTATGGAGCAGTTCAATGACTACAGAATGGTTGAGAACCGATCTGTAGTAGAACATGCCCATGAGATACAGATTATGGCAAAGGAACTTAAGCTCCTCAAGTGTGTGCTACCGGACAAGTTTGTCGCGGGATGCATTGTCGCTAAGCTTCCCCCTTCATGGAGGAACTTTGCCACTTCCTCGAAACATCAGAAGCATGAGTTTTCTGTTGAGAATATCATGGGCTCTCTGGATGTTGAGGAGAAGGCGAGGGCAAAAGACAAACACACTGGAGGAACCGAGGGATGTTCTGCTGCCAATATGGTGCAGAAAAATGCCCACAAGTCCAAGGGAGTCTCCCAGACTACCAACTTCAAGAAGAAGGGGAAAACGGAGAAGAAAGATCCTTGCTGGGTGTGTGGCGAGACAGGCCATTGGGCTAATCGTTGTCCACAACGCAAAGGAAAGAAATGTCAGGCTGGACAGAACTCAAATTCTATCAGCATGGTCATTGGCAACACAGAGGAAGGAACTACATGGTATGGTAATATATTACCTACTGTTCTTTCGGTGTTTCAGCCCACAGAATGGTGGGTTGATACAGGTGCCAATGTTCATGTGTGTGCTGACATCTCCATGTTTACCTCTTATCAGGCCCGAGGTTCCTCAGTAATGATGGGGAATGGGTTACATGCTACTGTTCGTGGTGTTGGCACGGTAGATCTGAAGTTTACTTCGGGAAAGATCGTGCAACTAAAGAACGTGCTGCATGTCCCATCTATCAAGAAGAATCTCGTTAGTGGCTCCCGTCTTATGAAAGATGGGTTTAAGTTGGTGTTTGAGTCCAATAAAGTTGTACTGTCAAAGTATGAAACTTTTGTTGAAAAGTGTTATGAATGTGAGGGAATGTTTCGCTTCTCTCTAGAAGACTTCTGTGATAATGTTGTGAACCATGTAAGCACTAGTGTTAATGAAACTAATGTTTGGCATTCACGACTTTGTCATGTTAATTTCGGTTGTATGACGTGGCTTGTTGATATGAGTTTAATTCCGAAATTCACCTTTGTCAAAGGCTCTAAGTGTCATGCTTGTGTGCAAGCAAAGCAGCCTCGCAAGCCTCATAAGCCTGCGAAGGAAAGAAACTTGGCACCATTAGAGCTCATACATTCAGATCTATGTGAGATGAATGGTGAGTTGACAAAAGGTGGAAAGAAATATTTCATGACTTTGATTGATGATTCCACTAGGTACTGTTATGTATATCTCCTGAAAACTAAAGATGAGGCTCTTGATTTCTTTAAAATCTATAAGGCTGAAGTTGAGAATCAACTTGAAAGAAAGATAAAAAGGGTTCGGTCCGATCGTGGTGGAGAGTACGTTTCTAACGAGTTCAATTTATTCTATGCGGAACATGGTATAATACATGAGAGGACGTCTCCCAATTCCCCACAATCCAATGGGATTGCGGAAAGGAAAAAACCGTACTCTAACAGATTTGGTTAACGCCATGTTAGATGTTTCGGGTTTATCCAAGGAATGGTGGGGGGAGGCTATATTGACGTGTCATGTCCTAAACCGTGTTCCAACCAAGAATAAAGAGATTACCCCTTATGAGGAATGGGAAAAGAAAAGACCAACACTCTCCTACCTACGAACTTGGGGTTGTTTGGCTAAAGTGAATTTTCCAATCACCAAGAAGCGAAAGCTTGGACCAAAAACCGTGGACTGTGTCTTTCTTGGCTATGCTGCCCATAGCATTGCTTATAGATTTCTTGTGGTGAAATCTGGAGTGGACGACATGAATGTTGGCACCATCTTTGAATCAAGAGATGCTACATTCTTTGAGGATATATTTTGTATGAGAGATATGCATGGCATATCTAGTTGGGAATCTGATCCAATACATGAAACTCCTATGGAGTCTGATGAGGAATATGATGATGAGAGTTCAGACTCTGATGAAGATGACAATGAAGCTCCCACAAGGAGTAAGAGACAAAGGACTGCAAAGTCTTTTGGTAATGATTTTATTGTGTATCTTGTGGATGATACTCCCACTACCATTTCAGAAGCTCTCGCATCTCCTGATGCGGACTTCACGGAAGGAAGCGGTTCAAAGCGAGATGGATTCCATCTTGGCTAATGGAACGTGGGAGTTAACTGAGCGTCCTTATGGGTGCAAACCTGTAGGATGTAAATTGGTATTTAAGAAGAAGCTTCGAGCTGATGGTACTATTGAGAAGTACAAGGCTCGGCTTGTAGCCAAAGGCTATACCCAAAGGGAAGGCGAAGATTTCTTCGATACCTACTCACATGTGGCGAGATTGACCACCATTCAAGTACTACTGTCATTGGCTGCCTCACATGGTCTTCTCGTTCATCAAATGGACGTTAAGACGGCTTTCCTGGATGGAGAGTTGGACGAGGAAATTTACATGGAACAGCCTGATGGTTTCGTACTAGAAGGTCAAGAAAGAAAGGGTGTAAATTAAAGAAATCTTTGTATGGTCTCAAGCAAGCTCCCAAACAATGGCATGAGAAGTTTGAAAGAACTTTGACATCTGTGGGCTTTGTTGTTAATGAAGCTGACATATGTGTGTACTACCGCCATGGTGGGGGTGAGGGAGTTGTCCTATGTTTGTATGTGGATGACATACTAATTTTTGGGACAAGTCTCAAAGTGATCGAGGAGCTAAAAACCTTCTTATCAGTGTTTCGAGATGAAAGATCTTGGAGAAGCTGATGTTATATTGAACATCAAGCTATTGAGAGATGGGAATAATGAGATTACACTTGTGCAATCTCATTATGTTGAGAAGGTGTTGAGCAGATTTGGTTATGCTGATTGCAAATCTTCTCTCACACCTTATGATCCTAGTGTCTTGCTTCGAAAGAATGAAAAGGCAACTAGAGATCAATTGAGATACTCTCAAATCATTGGTTCACTCATGTATTTAGCGCTACGAGGCCTGATATCTCGTTTGCTGTATGCAAACTTAGCCGGTTTGTGGCCAACCCGGGAGATGATCATTGGCATGCTCTTGAGAGAGTGATGCGCTATCTAAAGGGAACCATGAGTTATGGAATTCATTATACCGGGTATCCAAGAGGACTTGAAGGGTATAGTGATTCCAATTGGATTTCTGATGCTAAGATGAAGGCCACAAGTGGATATGTTTTCACTCTTGGTGGTGGCGCTGTTTCCTGGAAGTCTTGCAAGCAGATCATCTTAACGAGGTCAACTATGGAAGCAGAACTCACATCATTAGATACAGCTACTGTCGAAGCGGAATGGCTTCGTGAGCTCTTGATGGACTTGCCTATGGATGAAAAACCAATACCGGCCATCCTTATGAACTGTGATAATCAAACTGTGATTATCAAAGTGAAAAGTTCTAAGGATAATATGAAAAGTTCCAAACATATCAAGAGGAGACTGAAGTCTATCAGAAAACTGAAGAACTCCGGAGTGATAGCATTGGATTATGTCCAAAGTGCTAAAAATCTGGCAGATCCTTTCACAAAAGGACTATCAAGGAACATGATAGACCTTGCATCGAGGGAGATGGGTTTGAGACCCACTTGAGTTGCCGAGGGGGTAACCCAACCTATGTGATCGAAAATTCCGTGAACTAGGACCTGGGTAAACAAACCGGAGTAACTGAGTTGAGAGAAAATTTAATACTCCCACTCCGTTGCAGATGCAATTCTCTCATAGCTACTGTAAAACAGGTTAACAATGTCTTAATGTGTTCTGAGCGGCTCTTGATGAGCGAAGACGCTGTCCTACAGGGCGATCTTTGAAGAACACACCTATATGAGTGACACTACTGGTCATAGTGTGGGAGATTTGGGAGAATCTCTAGTAAGCTCATGAAGGGCCGAGGAGTATGACTTATAAGCTCCACCCGAGGGGAAGGCTATGGTAGCCTAGTACCGTGTCGGCATTGAGCGAAACTTGCTGCAGAAAGACTGACAATTCAAGGCATAGTCCATTGTTCAGTTGTAGTCAAGCGTAGCACCTTGCCTAGGTGGAAGTTCAACTTAACAGTCTCCACTGAAGTGCAGGTATATTAAACAGTGAATTGAACTAATGTGTCATCTGATGTGCATATGAGATTTGGTGGGGGATTGTTGAATGTAGATGGGCTGCAGCCCAATAAGGCAGCCCATATAGTCTACAATTCCTGAAATCTCAAGGCCCATCACGTTGGCAGCTTGAGACAGCCTTGGGGGACAAAGTTTAGTCCCACATTGCTAGTTGGGAGTGAATTGGAGTGGTATATAAGGGCTGCTGTTCTAGTCATTCCAAGTGAGTGAGAATAGAAAGAGCCCTCGTGCACTCCTCCTCCTCCGCCCGCCCCGCCTCGCCTTGCCTTGCCTCGCCTCGCCTCGTCACGCACGCACGTCGCGTTTCGTGACTCGAGTTCGAGTTCGAGACACACTCAAGGAACTAAATTTTTGCTTGGTGCACCAACTGAGTTGGGTACGTGTCGACCTGCACGTGCATGCTCGCCGCGTGTCCCTGGCTTTCTACGCGTGGCAACGCGGTTGGGTCGGCTTCCCAGGCTATTCAAGGAGACAGATCAGATCTAGAGAAATATACAGTTCTCAGAACTCTCTAGTTCATCTCTCTCGCGAAGTTCCTTTTGCTGCGCTACTCTCTAGTCTTCCCCATCCCGGCGACTACGTGCACAGCCATCCGGGAGAGCAGGCCTCCGAAAGTCCGTCCGTTGAAATCCTGCACCGGAAGACGGGCGATAAGGTTTTTGGGGAGCGTCTCGGCGCAACTGCTCGCTGTTGTTCGTCTTCTTCAGCGACGGTTTGGCTGCTTCATCGATAGATCCGACTACACTATGGGTGACATCAACAATACCCATGGTGGTGGTGTTGCTGCTGCTGGTGCGACCTTCCCGGTCGCGATGTACATGCTTATCTTCTTCTACCTTGCACTGCTACTTATTCCATGTTCAGATCTGATGCATGTGCTTAGTCTGATGTGTGTGGTTAAGTATACTTATGCATCTGTAATGTTGATTTCGGTAATTAAACCCACACGGAAATTACCTAATAATCCAACAGTTACTAGTTCCAGTAGCAAAGCATCAACCACAGGCACATGCATATGCATAGAACGAGCAGTAAAAGTCGTAGAAATAACATGAATTTTACATGTCGCCGTCGCCGGTGACTGAGATCGCTTTCGTCTACAGCGACGCCCAAATGGATAAGCAAGCGGCGCGCGCGCGCGCGTCGCATCAAATTAAGCGCGCCAGAGCTAAGACATGCGACGCGGAACGGGGACACGATTCCCGATCCAGAGCCGCGCACCATCACCCAAACGGATCTTCCATGATTAGAGATTCCACGGCACCATCCACTGCTGCTGATGCCTGATGAGCTCCTCCCGCTACATAAACGACGGCGACCGGACGTCCATCTCCTGCGTCCAGGCGCTCTTGTCCTGGGCGTGGACGTGCCAGTAGCTCTGCGCCACCGCGTCCGGGTCCGCCCCCGCCGCGTCGGCCGCGCCGGCCCCGGCCTTGCCCCTCTGCGACCTGACCATTGACAAGAAGAAGAAGATAGAGCAGCAACATTCCGTCAGTTTCGCCGGCGCTGTTGATCTGCAGAGCACTCCTATAAATAAACTCGGGTCCGTTTACAGTGCTGATCAGGATGCGATGTGACGGTGAGTTGGTGACCGCGCGCGCGGCGAGATCACCCGACAGAGCCGTCGTCCCGATTATTCCACCGGGATCGTCTACCTTTTAACGACCGATACGTGGAACTACTAGCTAGGCGCATTCATGGGCGGCTCGCGTCTGGAGCTCGCGAAACGTACGACGATCCGACGGATTCGAATCTTGGTTGGCCCAGAATATGCACGATCGCCGACGTACGGCGCCATCCCGGCGGTGACAGGTCGCCGCCCTTTGCCCAAAAGCGGCTGGCACGCGGCGTGCAGCCGGGAAGCGGGTCGGTCTCGCCGCGCTGCTCGGTGCGCGCGTGTCGAGTTGAGGGGAAACGAGGGAGCTCCAAGCATGGATTCGAGGGGTTCTATGTAACGTGCCGGGTAGAGGGCGAGCCAGGTGGTAAAGCCTCCGATCAAGTTGGAGGCTGCCAAAAGGCCGAAAGATGGCGTGCTTTCTCTTCAGAGAATCAGGGATCTTTTTTCGAGGGTACAAAGAATCAGGGATCTACATACACGTGGTGCCGCAATATAAAAAGTGGAGTACTATGTGTTACAGTAGGAGTGCAGGTCCATCTGCTGTGGCCTCCTCTCCAGCTGGCGAGCCAGCGAGGCTCACCAAGATTTGAGAAATCTAAGATTTTTGAAAGTTACGCTAGCGAGTGACGGCGGGAATCGAGCTGTAGCTTGGCAAACCTATTCGATTTGGGTGGTACCGTGGCTAGAGGGAGATCTGCGCCGAAAATTCTGCAACTTTTTTGATCCGAGTGCAGTAGTTAATCAGCAATATACCAAGTGATCAGATCGATTAGTCTAGCTGAATGATTAACATAAAACGACTAGAGTTATTTGGACACGGCCAAGACATGAGTAGCGATTAACCGACATCGGTGATTCTGCCTATTTTTAAAATAATAATAATTACAATGTATTATTTTTATTATCATTTTTTTATAAAAATGAGAATTAATTAAATTTTATTAAAAATTTATGTTACTAAGGGAAGCCATATGGTACAATGGAGAAAATCATCTTCTCTTATATTTTTCAAGAGATTATCTCTTAGCTCTATGCCAGCTTCCTGTTTCTCTATTCTCCATCCTCCAACCCAAAAAAAATCACCATTATATATTGATGCTAGCAGAAAAGCACGTACACAGTTCAATCAAAACTTAGTATATTTGACTAAATAGTAGGCCTTTTTTCTTTCTGGAATGAAGGTAGTAACTGCTACTAGAAATGTACGTACACAGTTCAATACAAAAATGACAGCATATACTCTTAGCATTCTGATTAAATGGCATTGTAGTTTGGCCCTAGTTTAAGTTTGACTAAATTACATAATAATAATAATCAACACGTATAACACCAAGTTAATTAGCTTCACTAGATTCATCATAAAATATGCATTTGTACCAAATATATCTGATATAGTTATACGCATAACTTTCCATAGACTTTGATCAAACTTACAAAAGTTTGCCTTTTAGGATAAAGCTTCAATTTGAATATAGGGAGTAGTTTTTTGAAGTATTTGGTGTGAGTTGTAGTACCTCTGGTTCCGATGCCTTATAAATTTAATTAAAAGTCAACGGTACAAAGTTTAACTAAATATAAACCAAAAAATATAGACATCTTAAACATGAAATAAATATTATGCCCTCCCTCCGTCCATAAAAGGATGTCGGAGATTTATCTAATTTCGCATGTATATGCACTAAAGAGTATCGATATATCTAAATTTAGACACACTTGCGACATCCTTTTATGAATAGGGGTAATATATAAAAATAAGTTTTATGGTGAATCTACTAATATTTATATAGTATCGCAGGTATTCACATTTTTACTATAAAATTAATCAAACTTAGAGAATGCTTTTGGCTGCTTTTGGCTAAACCTATGAAATGGAGGGAGTATAACATAACATTTCTCCTATCCTTTTAGAATAATAATTAGCTAGCTGTGCTACAGCGACAGCCCGACAAATATCTCGTACAGAGGAGCCCAAAAGAGAGCTCAAATGTCTGTAGCGTGGCAAATAGAGAAGCCGTATGTACATATATCCGTGCCGTCCGGATTCTAGCATCTACTGCCTTTTGTTGTCTTCCCCAAAATGGTCTATGTCATATGGATGCATCGGATCGACAGACTACAGGTGGGGACATGATACAGAGGACCACTTCCCGAGCTAGCTAGCTAGGGAGGAAGTGATGAGAATTGGGATCAGATCAGCTCCCAAAACTTTGGTGGTAGAAGCACATCTTTGTTCTCGTCATAGCTCACTACACCTAGTAGGGACAATATTCCAAACCCACTTGGCAATATGCTAGCAAGGAATTCTAGACTTTGCACAAGGAATAAGGCATATATATGTGTGACCTACTGTCATCTTTGGTTAATAGGGCAAAATGACGTACTTGGCGGCAGAACATACCTAGACTCATTAGGGTAAGCAAAATCCCAATCTTGGAAGGAAGAGGAATTCATGAATGATGTGATGGGTTTTCGCTAACCTCCGGTCACCGATGGCACCGTCGATGATCATGTGCGCAATGTGGACGCCGGCCGGCCGGAATTCCTTGGCGAGAGACTGAGACAGCCCCCTCAGAGCAAACTTTCCGCAGCCTGCATGCCGTTTTAAGCGTGCGAACACATGGGCCATCAGCTTTTCAAGATGTTCTTATCGACATTAACGGATATGTTCAAATCTGAACTTGTTTGACTTACTTAGATCAGCGTAACCGGCGAATCCGTTGACGGACGCCGAGGAGCCTGTGAAGATGATGGTGCCCCTGCCCCTTTCCACCATTCCCGGGATGACCTGTGAGCAGTGGCATGCAGAGACCGATGTCAACCCGAAGCTAGCTCAGGTGGAAGAATTGAGGAGGTAGGTACGCACTTGCTGCGCGCAATGGAAGGCCCCGGCGGCGGAGACAGCGATAGAGCGGTGGAAGGCGTCCGTGGAAATGGAGAGGAAGGGCACGGGGCGGGCCACGGCATCGCCGTCGCCGTCGTCGCCCGGCGGCTCGCATGCGTTGTAGACGAGCACCTCGACGGGGCCGAGGGAGAGCACGCCCTCGAAGGCCTCGCGCACGGAGCGCGCGTCGGCGCAGTCCACGCGGAGCGCGAACACCTGCGCCTTGGCCTCCTGCGCTATCTCCTCCGCCAGCTGCGACAGCTTATCTGCCGGCCAGCGCGCAAGGACAATGACAAGATCATATATCTATCGGTCGCCGTCATGCAAGAACGAACGGCCGGCGGGATAAAGAATGGACGACTGAGAACGTCGCCGACGAGAGCAGAGAGGGCATGTCACATACCGAGGTCGCGGGAGAGGATGGCAACAGTGTAGCCCTCGGAGGCGAACTTGCGAGCCACCGCCGAGCCGAGCCTGGGGCCGACGCCGACCACGGCGGCGATGCCCCTCGAGCAGGTCGACCCTGACACCGACCTCAGCATATGTGTAAGCCAGATGTGGAGAGAGGGAGAGAAAGGCGGGCAGCAGCTACTTGGCGAGACAGCTAGCAGTTTCTTGCGTTCGGTTTTGAACTGCGAGCAGTTTCTTGTGTTCGGTTTTGAACTGCATGCGACCAGTTCAGTTCGGCCCGCCTCGGTTTCTCCGTTGGTTTTTAACAACATGGCCGACCCATCCCGCACCAACAACGGCGACGACGCGTGTCGAGGAGAATCCGCCTTCGAGCAAGCTAGCAGATTCGGGATCTGTTCGGCCGCGCGCCCGTATCCTAAATTTCAGGGTTTATGGCATATAGTTCAAACAAATAGCAGAAGAAAAACAGTTTGAAGTTTGCATATATTTTACAACACAATGAATACAACAATAATCTCACAGCCAAACATGTTTCCGATGGTCCAATCAAACATATGTAATAGAAGAAGTATCAAATAACTAGCCGACGGTCAAATAACAATGTGATGATCAAATTCATCTTGGCCACCATCTTCAATTGTGGCATCGGCCATAGCACTATCTTCATCAGTACCACCGGCCATAACACTATCACCAGCCAACCTGCCACCTCCATCGCCGGCCATTATGTCATCATCGCCACCACCAGCACCCTACCACCAAGACCTCTAGAATGATCCAACTCCGGCTCCATCTCATCATTCTCCTCGACACCACCTATCACACTGTAGCCAACAACAATATCGACATTGTAGTCATCAAAAGGTTCAATACCTATGCTGACCTCGTTCTCGTCCAGCACGTCCATATACGAGGTAGGAACTGTATGCAACTCATAGCTACATAATTAAATTACCGAAGAAATAAGAAATGTAACCAATATGCCACAATTTAGATAAAATGAGAGAAATTTTACATACCGGAAGTTGGGACGAACATGTCGGTGACGCATTCGTTCATACCGGCACTCGTAGCCGTTGGCGGCGTTGGAGGTCGAGGAGGCGCCTATCCACACAGTTGCACCTTCTTCTATTTCGGTGGGCCGATGGGCATACATTTCGTTGCCCACCTGAAGTTGCCTCGGTCGCACCGTGGCACCCACCGCTGCCGTGGGAGCTGCCCCGGAGCTCGCAACCGCAACGCTACTGCCTCCTTGGATGACGTGGTTGCTCTCTGCTTCCGCTTCGTCCCAGAGGTGGAATCCTTGGGAGCTCCCCTAGGAACGGCGGCAGCGAAAGCGGCGAACGGCGGGGACAGAACGATTGAGCCTACGATGGCTAGGATCGGGCAGGTGGATGTCCAGGGGCCTCCACAACGACAACTACGTGGCACAGCGGTGCTGGAATCGATGGACGCAGGAGATTGGTGGAGGAGCTAGAGGCGTAAAACTGAAATTTCCGTTCCGCCAATTATCACGTGTCTATCGGTGGTGTGTGAGATACAAACCTACGAACCTGTTTCAGAGTTGAATTTGAGGCACCTCCTATAAAAATATCTAGGCCAGCCTTTTTATTAGGATATAATCGGATCATTTATTTTGACCGAAACCGAAAACTAACAGTTATTATCCGGATCCTGTGGATATTGAGATCTGCCACACTTGCTCTTATACAACTGGCCACTAGCAAGAGCGCGACGTGACTTTCACCTTAGCAGTTAGCAGTACCAGGACAGCACAGGATCAAGATGACAAACAACTTGACAAGACGGCATGGCTGCCGGGTCACATTGCCTGGCACAATTCCTTGAGAACTTAATTTCGTTCAACAGCTTGCGCCGGAGCTGAACGACAATTTTCCGGTCTGGTCCCGATTGCTGTTCTTCATGGGCCCATATATCCAATGGCACATGTGTGCTGCCTATACCTGTCAGTTGCAACTTGCAAATGCATAGCAACAATAACAGAGGCTAGCGGCGGGACACGCCTCTATGAGCTAAAAATTGGTTAGATTCAGATGGATTCTGGTCTATCTTCTAGATCGTGTTCTCCTACCCATAACTCTTTTCTCTGTCTCTCTTTTGGTTTCGGATACGGCAGAGTTGGTGGAGATTGGAAGTACGAGTACGTTTGGTTCATGCCTAGGTGAGCCCCGCCAAATACCTGGCCATGCCAATATTTTGGCGAGCCATTCCCCCGCCCACGGATTGCCAACTGTTGGCGAAAAAATACACAGGACCGCATGACCTGAGCTTGGGCAAGCCAAATTTTTGGTAGTCAACCAAGCGGCAGCCCACGGACAAGGGCGTGCCAATTTTTTGGTCAGGCTTACATTGGCTCAAAACCAAACACGCCCTACGTATCTCATATGGTGGTCGTTGGAGCATTTTCGTCGAAAAATACTTTCGTTCCGCTATATTAATATAGCAATCACACATATAACAAACATGCTGGGATCGCAACATACCCAAACCCAAAAGAAACGACAAATAAAAAAAACACCGACACAAGCATATCGACCAAAACGAAAACATTGAAGCGCTGCATACCAAGCAAATCCTTTAAGAAGGAAAGCGACAACGGCGATGATGATGCCTAGACTGGTCCTAGGGTTTCCCCCGGTATGTGGAGAGGAGTAGGGAAGGAGTATGCTTGACGTCCTCCGAAAAGGAACGACAACACCCGCATGTGTCACCGCGTCGGTGCCAGACGAGCCGACATTGATTTCTCCCGACCCCAAAAGAACCAACACCCGGAGGATCCATAGTGCTTCACCCAACCTATCGCCCACTAGTACGCGCAACCATGGTTTTGGAACCATCCTCTTCGTCTCATGCATTGTGGTCACTGTCGCAAGGCCTAGAAGAAGAAAAGGGGGATAACAGGGCACCAACACCACAACCACGCGGGAGGGACTTACCTCCAATGCTTTTTTGGCAGCCAACCGGATGCAGCCGCAGGATACACCAGACTACTAGCCTGGCCGGGCCAAGATGGCCCGGCAAAATCGCCACTATCACGCGAGCAGAAGACAGCCCGCCCCATCCTAGATGGGACCCAAACGACCAGACGGCCCGCCCCAACAGCCCTCACCTATGCGTGACCCCGCTGCCAACAGCAGGGACGCCGCACCGCCTTCCACCCAGACTTGCGGACTGAGCCAGACCTCCGCCAGCCGAGCCGCACTGTCGTCGTCGGGATTCCTCGCGCTATTTTCCGTGCCACAGGAAAAGATAGCCCCGTCGTCACTGGCACCACACGGTCAATGTCCGGTGGACCACGCTAGCGATGACGACATGGGAGAACGAGGAGGAAGAGGCCTAGATGGGGGAGGGGGTATCATTTTACCCGCTTCCTCCGCAGCGCAACATTGGAACACACTTGGTATGGCCTTAAGAATATCGATGTTTCTGCTATTTTTTTAATAATGAACACTATGAACTATCTGCTTCAAAAAGGAGGGTGGGAGGGAAGGGGGAAGCAAGGGTTTGCCAGTCTCCTTGGAGTATTTTCTAGGCAATGGTTTTGGACTTTTGGCCCTCCATGGTTAGATGATGTAGGGTGGTTCAGGTATTTGTGCCGGTAATGCATGGCCATATCTGGACTTGTATTTGGGATTTTCTTAAAAATAGGCTGAATGTTTTAGAATAAATTCAAAATGAGGGTAAAAAGTGATTTTCAACGAGATTAGCATAAGTTCGTCGCTCTAAGAACTCAAGAATATATGTGTTGAACAGAACAATATCGTTTGGTGAAGTTCGGTATCACCCTTTCTCAATGTTGAGCGTGGACGAAGGGCATGGTGCCTTTCAACCTCTTCTCATGCCATCTCTATCGGGGCGATCTAAAAAGTTCGGATTTGTGTGAACCGGTCCGCACGGATAGGCGGCCCGGGCGCGCACGCTTCAGCGACGCGACCCAAACGGACCGGGCACAACCCATCCGTCCACCAAATTTAGGGAGCCGATGCATCTACGTGGACAGCACGGGTGTCCTCCCGAGTCCGCCCGTGTGGACCAAGAACTCACATGGCACTAGCCCAACAGCCTTCTTTCTCTAGTCATGAATGAACGTAGGTTGACTCCAAAGTTATCCACACCCGCACTCATACTTTGGCCGCGCCACCTGACTTCTAGGATAGCCACCTGGTTTCATCAATGTCGGCGCTTCGACCTCCGTGCTGGCATTCAATGCCTTGGCATTTTTAAACAGGCCCAACAACGGTCATTTTCTTCCAGAAAATCATCTTCTTTCATTCCCCACCACCACCATAGTCATCTCGGCAGCCATGGATGACATCATAGGATCAAGGGGAGGGCGTCTAGGACGACCACTTGGCCCCAGCCGTGGCCGAGGTCGCCGAGGAAGGCGTGGTGGGAGAGGCCACAGTCAGCCACCACCATCCCCGTCACCACCACCATCCCCATCGCCACCATCGTCGCCTGATTCCATCGCCATCGACCTCTCTGGGTTCGAGTTCGGCGTCACCATCCACGTGGGCATGGACTAGGATAAGCTACGCCTATCCCACCCCAGAAGATTATTTGGATCGTCGATGGGCAATAGCCCCATGACAACGTACTTCTCGTGGCCGGTGGCGCGACCGTCCTAGGGTCCATGGAGGTTCTCGTTGCATAATTCTTATACTTTCTCCATTCTAAAATAAGCTGCTCCACTTTATCTAGATACGACTGTATCTAAATATATTATTAACCTGTATATACATGTGTATCTAAAAAAAGTTAAACAGTTTCTTTTAAAACAGAAGGACCAATTTATACTGAAGTCTTGGAAGAAGTTATAGTAGGATGAAGGGAGTAAAAAATAACTGAACTTGAACTTTTGGGATGAGGATGAACACTCAAGTGGCCAGATGCATGAGGGCCAAGTACAGATGTACAGAGACATCAACGTCGGCGGCCAGTTTGCTGCTAGTTGGCCGCTTGGGCCTACCGACAGTCTGGGCTCCATGCCATTTTAGGCTGTCCTAGCATGGCTAGAAGTTAGACCCATGCGCCATATCAGCTTCTTCCTCTCTTTGTTCTGGAAATGTCGACCTTGGGTCCGAACAGAGAAGCATTTCTATTCTAATAAGCTCAAGTGTTTATTTTGAAGAAGGAAAGAGTGTACTGTAGGTCGCTGCATCTAAACGCTCTGCCAGATTGCTGGTAAGATTGTGCCATTGCATGAAACTGCAACAGGCCAGATCTTATCTCACCGAAGTAGCGTTGCTAGTAGGTGAATCAGTGATGGCATCATGTTATTCTCCGGATATAACTTTCAGGGAAAAAAAGGAATACAGTTCAAAAAAATCAGAGGTGTGTTTGTGTGTGGTAAAATAACAATACAAACATGGAGTTGGTATATATGCGTTGAAATTGTACGTATTTGGTGCAAGAAACAAACGATGATGTTTTTTAGCCAGATTCGACCTCAACACCTGACGAGTTAGACTAGTCTTGGTGTGGGTAGGACTAAGAACATCCTGGACGAGTTTGGTTGCTCGAACTCATTGGGAGCTTTTTTTCTTTCTCCCGAAGCCATGATGTAGTGGGCTAAACCCAACGTCTTGTTGTTTATCTGCAGCTAGGGGGATTTTTCTCCTGGAGCCATGATTTTATGGGCTAAACCCATCTTAGACGTGTCTGATTGTCATTGAGACCAACACCATGGCCGAAATCAATGTCGTCAGGCTGTCTATGGCCCACTGCATGAACATGATTGAGTTGTCCATGTCTCCAGAAAGTATTAACCCCTAGCCGAGCACATTGAACCAAATCAAGATTGAATTACAAGTGATGGGATTCGTAGCATAGAAAACAAAAAATTTCCTACCGCAAGAACGAATAACAAGCCAAGATCTAATCTAGTAGATGGTAGCAACGAGATGAAGATCATGAGACCAACCCTCGAAAATTCCAAAGCCTACGAGATTAGATCTTGTTGTTGATGTAGTCGATCACTTGCCGCTTTCAAAAGCGCGTAGAAGATCTTGACGGTGCCACAGTCGGGCAGCACCTCCTTACTCGGTCACACGTTCGGTGTTGATGACAACGTCCTTCTCCCCGTTCCAGCGGGCAGCGGATGTAGTAGATCCTCCTCGAAATCCTGATAGCACGATGGCGTGGTGACGGTGGTGGTGGAGATCTCCGGCAGGACTTCGCCGTAAGCACTGTGGGAGAAATAGGAGGAGGGAGGAGAGGGGCGGCTAGGGTTTGGGCGCAGGGTGGTGCTGCGATTTGGGGAGCTAGGGCTGCGAATTTTTGTGCCCTTGGGGTGCCCCTTGGTCCCTTTAAATAGGTGGTCAAGCCTCTTGGGTCGTCCATAAACCTGCCCCCAAGTTTGACTGAGTTCCGACAGGTTTCCGGTTCCGAAAACCTACTCCTACTCGGACTCTTTTGCCAATTCCGAAATTGCATTAAGGAAAGACTTATTTTCCCTTAAGGCAACGTGGTTGCACCTATTATGGAACCCTCCGGACTTCCTTAGACATCCCGGGTCATCCCGGACACTTCCGGAACCTTCCATAATATTCCGGACTATTCCGGTCCTTCCAAAACTTTCTAGAAGCTCCGGTCAAAACACCGAACTTTTTCCGAACCCCGGAAAATGACTTCCCATATATGAATCTTATTCTTCGGACCATTTCGAACCTCCTCGTGATGTTTCGGATCCCATTCGAGACTCCGAACAACATTTGAGCTCCATTTCATATTCCATATCTACTTAAAATGACATCAAACCTTAAGTGTGTCACCCTACGGTTCGAGAAATATATGGACATGATCGAGACTCCTCTCTGATAAATAACTAATAGCGGGACCTGGAGATCCATAATAGCTCCCACATATTCAACGATGACTTCGTGATTGAAAGAACCATTTACATACGATATCGATTCCGTTTGTCACGCGATACTTTACTTGTCTGAGGTTCGATCATCGGTATCTCCATACCTAGTTCAACCTCGTTACCGACAAGTACTCTTTACTCGTACCGTGGTATATCATCTCTTGTGACCTAGTTATATGCTTGCAAACTAATCAGACGACATTCCACCAAAAGGGCTCAGAGTATATCTATCCGTCATCGGGATGGACAAATCCCACTCTTGATCCATATGCCTCAACTCACACTTTCCGAATACTTAATCCCATCTTTATAACCACCCATTTACGCAATGGCGTTTGATGTAATCAAAGCATCCTTCCGGTGTAAGTGATTTATCTGATCTCATGGTCGAAGGACTAGGTAACTATGTATCGAAAGCTTATAACAAGTTGAACTTAATGACTTGATCTCATGCTATGCTTACTATGGGTGTGTCCATCACATTATTCACCTAATGATATGATCTTGTTATTAATAACATCCTATGTTCATGATCATGAAACCATGATCATCTATTAATCAACAAGCTAGTTCAAAAAGAGGCTTACTAGGGACTCTGGTTGTTTACACAACACACATGTATCAATGTTTCCGGTTAATACAATTATAGCATGGAGTGTAAATATTTATTATGAACACTAAGATATAACAATAAATATTTTATTATTGCCTCTCGGGCATATCTCCAACAGTCTTCCACTTGCATTAGAGTCAATAATCTAGTTTACATTTGTAAAGATATAATACCTTGGCCTTCTGGTGCTTATCATGTTTTGCTCATAGGAGAGGTTTCAGTCAACGGATCTGACACACTCAGAAACATACGTATTTTGCAATTCATTTACGTCTCAACGCATCACTTATTTTCTAAATGAATCGGCATTAATCATATATGTTCAGTCTTCTGGTGGAACCTTAATCCGCGGTCTGAAATATGTCACTAATATTGTCACACACAATGTAGCTTCAAAGTTCTGACACTATCGGAACTACACTAAGTTCTCAAAGAACCCCTCGACTTAAAACTCATCAGTCATTGTCAAAACTCTGCCTTCGTTTGTATAATCCGTCACAATATTTAGAACTCGTCTAAATCTAGCATAGACTTCTTCTAGCTCATTGTGCTACCTTTTAATCAACACTTAGCCTAATTGAGATTTTATATGTGACCAAACTAATATCGGTGCGACACCTTACAACGATTTATTGGTCATTACCCCATACAAAACTATATATATCCTTGGTTCTACTAAAACACCCAGGGATATTCTTACCACTGTCCAATGATCATCACATGAATCATTCTGGTATATGCTCATAACTCTTTAGAGCACAGGACATCTGATTGTGTACATATTACTCGTGATCTAAAATCACTCATGTGTTTTTACTCATTGAGTGTCAGATACACTCAAGTCTTGTTAAACCTTCACATGAAAAGAACACCTTAATATTTTTATATTGAACTACTTCAATATTCATTCTATGTACTTTGACTTAAACTTATTATGCGTTTCAATCTATCTTCATAGATCTTGACGCTAAATATGTTTTTAGTTCATATCCTTTCATTGAAGTTGATTTTCAATGAAACCTTCATATCAAGTACATGATTACATTATTTATAATCAACGATATGTCATCTACATAAAGTATTATAAATATGTCTCGGTGCTCCCACTTAATTTCTTGCAAATGCAAGCTTCTTCATCGTTTCTGATGAAATCAAAAACTCTTTGACTATTTCATCATGTGAAGATTCTAACTCCACGATACTCACTTTATCCAATTAAAGTTTGTATACCTATCTAGTATTCCAGGGACCAGCAAAACTCTTGGTTGTATCTAATATACATCCTTAATACACACTTCTGGAAGGTATGTATTTCTGCCATCCTACTAACATATCTCATAAAAGAAATATGTAGTGGCTACTAGAATAATCCATATAGACTATAAGCATTGCTACGGAAGATCTAGTCTTATCGTAGTCAACTCTTTGAACTTTGTCGTAAACAAATTTTCGACAAGTCAAGCTTCTTCAAGGATATTGCATCCAAGTCCATCAATTTTATAGATCCATTTACTTTCGAAAAGTATTCACCTATCTTGGATTTCATGGCGCATAGCTATTTTAACGGAGTCAGGGCCCATCATAACTTCTTTGTATGTAGTTGGTTTATCATTGTTCAAAATCAATTCTTTGTTCACAAATCATTTATTTGATCACAAAGTAAACCATACCTACAAGGTTCAATAGGTACTTCGATCTCCATGACTATAACACTTTGTAGACATGGGAGCCATGATCATCGTGGCCGCTTCCAGAACCATTTCCGATGCTGCGCTACTCTGATCATCATGCTCAGGTTCATCAACCTTATCAAGTTCTATTGTCCTCCCACTCAAATACTTCGCTAGAAACAATATCTTGGAAATAAGCAAAAAACAACGACAAACACTCTTGTCTTTGACTTCATAGTGAAAAGAATTCCCAAGTTGTTCTCTGGGATAACCAACAAAGGTACTTTTTTTTGGATAATTCCCTCTGTATATTTCCCTTTGAGTTGCTCTGCAAATTTTATTCAATTTGCAATGCAGGATTTTCTATTTGAAAAACACTGTACAAGATTAAATAGCAACCTAAATATGCACCTTTGAACCACTATAGACCTAAAATAATATTGGTATCCATTTTTGCTAAATCAAAATATATTTCTTATTTATATAACACTTATATATTTTTATTTTAGAAGCATAGACCTCTATGATGCTAATGATAAGAAATATACAAAATTATGACATTGTTTGTAGAAGTTTAAAAGTATTTTCTACAATGTATGGTGGGATAGTGCCATAATGGTAGAAAATGTAAAAACTCCCTAGCCCGTGCAGGTGCATGCACGGGTTGATGACTAGTAAATGATAATGCATATAAACTTGAGCTTCCTGTAGAATTGGGTCTGGTTAGTCCTACATTTAATATTGCAGATTTGAAGCCTTACGTTGGTGAAGAAGATGAGCTTTCGTCGAGGATAACTTCAATTCAAGAAGGGGGGCATGATGAGTAAATCCCATCTATTGATACAACCGCTGTACCTACAGCTACACAAATGCAAGGACCAATCACTCGAGCTCGTGCCAAACAACTTAACTATTAGGTATTTTCGTTTCTTGGAACTATTCCTCACATGCATGAGAATATGATGCTGCCTAAATCAGATATATTTGTTACTCTTACGAATGATGGACCTAGCATGAATGATGAGGACAAGTATTGGAGCATGATCACACATGGAGGAGATGGCAACAAGCATTTGAGGATTGAAGAGGACGCTGCAGGTGGAGATTTCGGAACTTTGAAGCCACCATAAGAAGAGGTGAAGACATGGACGAAATATAGAGTTTTCCACTTCATAATTTCGTCCATAGCATAATATGGTGCAACGTCACCTTTAGTTTTGGGCCAGGCCCATGTCATTTTCGCAGGAATTAAGTCAGCCACTTTTTAGAGTTCGTATTTAAGGGGGAAAGGCCTTCTAGGGTTTGGTTCGGCCACCATACGTATGGCTGGCTGAAACCCCACCTTTTCCTTCTTTAAATACCCTCATAGCCGTCACGTTTAGACTGGGATTTGGATTAGACTAAAAGTTAGCCATTGTTGTAACTCTCGTCTACTTTTTTTGAGGCCAACGCCTAGAACAAGACCAACTATTCAGAATCACACCTTATTCAATAAAGTTTTCCTCTATATCCGCAATATTCTGATTGCATCATTAGTTCTTACTTGTTCTCGATTTCAGGTAGGAATTAAGACCCTCGCAGGTCAGGCTGATCATGCATCCGCAAGATCAGTAACTCCTGGAGATTATCCTAGCGATTGCATTGGCGCACGAGCTTTGCACGTGTAGTCGGATCGTCAAGCATAAACTCCACCAACAAATCAACTTATCCTCGTCTCATCGAAAGATCGGCTACATTTGCCATATCAATGTGAAAGAGGTGCATGGGTACCATTTAGCCTCGTATTGATTTATCCCAATGCACTGCACGTGTGGCAGTTCGACTTGTACCATTGTGTATACATTTTAGAGATATCAGCGACCTGTGCGTTGGGAAAAGGCAATCAATTCTCCATTGGCACCCACCTAATGTCCCATTCTTTCAAATATATCATCCTCGATAGTTTCAACATCATTAGAAGTTTCGGGTTTAGGTCCAGTTTCATCAGAAGTTTCAGCATCATCAGAAGTTTCGGGTCCTCCATTATCAACAGGTACAACTACATGTACTATTGGATTATCTAGTGGCATCAGCAAAGCATCAATGATCTGCAATCGATATCTTTTTTTGAGGGACTCTGTGATAGATATATTTACTCCCTCCGATCCATATTACATGTGCTAAAATGGGTGTATCTACAACTAAAATGTGTCTAAGTAATATGGATCGGAGGAAGTAAATAAAAAAAAACCTCTAGAGCAGGGCCATACCTGAGAAAATGGAGGCTCAGTGAAAAATAAAAAATAGGGCCCTTAACATAACCATTGACAATTAAAAAAATTATATTATATTTAATATCAAGTTTGTGTTACAAAGGTGGATGGATTACATCTTATAGGAAATCAATCTCAGAAAGTAAGAATTCAAAAGTATTCCATTCTTTAGTAGAAACTTGGCATTCTTCTAGAATCCCTTTAGATAAAACTTGCAGTTAATTCTAGAGGCAAAATCATGTATTGTATCAAGAAGGCAACAACCGTCTCCGACAGTGACATGAATGTACATAGGGTGTGAAGAAAAAGAGGAGAGGATACCGGGCCTTGTTGGAGAGGTGAGCGGTCGCACCGCTGTCCATAACCCATGCCGAAGGAGAGGGCTGCTTCCTGCATCATGTTGGTGAAGGACTGTGCGAGGCAGTTAGGGTCCCGTGATGGTGCTGACCTGGGGAGCGTAGAAGAGGCACCATGGGGGACGACGCTAGTGTAGTAGACCTAGCCATAAGGGGTGGCGCCATACGTATGGCCGTGGGGGCGGCGGCATGGGTGAGGTAGGAGGCCGGTGGCGCGGAGGGGGCGTCATGGAGGATGTTGCCATTGTAGTAGACCTGACCGTAGGAGGTGACACCGTACGGGGCAGCGTTGGAGGTGCGACCGCCATGGGGGTCGCTGACGTGAGCGAGGTAGGAGGCCGGTGGCACGGAGGGTGCAACGCCAGGCTGCTTCATGTGCGCCATGGAGGAAGAGTAGAGAGGGCCAGGGGCAGCGGCCGGGCAGCGGCTAGAGGCGGCGTGATTAGGGAGAGGAGGAGTAGAAGTGATTTCAGAATTTTTTGCTGATACCATGTGAGAATATTGACTATACTTGGACCTTTTCTATTGCATGTATATAGAAAAATATTACAATCCTAACCATAAATAGAAAATCATGATGACCCACAAGTATAGGGGATCGCAACAGTCTTCGAGGGAAGTAAAACCCAATTTATTGATTCGACACAAGGGGAGACAAAGAATACTTGAAAGCCTTAACAGCGGGGTTGTCAATTCAGCTGCACTGGAAACGAGACTTGCTCGCAAGAGTTTATCAAGTAGTAACGCTTTATAGCGAGTAGCAGTAGTGAAATAACAAGCAGCAGAGTAACAAACACAGCGAGTAGTGATTATAGTAAACAAGCAGGATTAAAATATCGTAGGCACGGGGACGGATAACGGGCGTTGCATGGATGAGAGAAACTCATGTAACAATCATAGCGGGGCATTTGCGGATAATAATAAAACGGTATCCAAGTACAAAGCAATCAATAGGCATGTGTTCCAATTATAGTCGTACATGCTCGCAATGAGAAACTTGCACAACATCTTTTGTCCTACCAGCCGGTGGCAGCCGGGCCTCAAGGGAAACTATCTGGATATTAAGGTACTCCTTTTAATAGAGTACCGGAGCAAAGCATTAACACTCCGTGAACACATGTGATCCTCACGTCACTACCATCCCCTCCGGTTGTCCCAATTTCGTCACTTCGGGGCCATTGGTTCCGGACAGCGACATGTGTATACAACTTGCGAGTAAGACCATAAACAATGAATATCATGATAAAATAATAACATGTTCAGATCTGAGATCATGGCACTCGGGCCCTAGTGACAAGCATTAAGCATAACAAGTTGCAACAATATCATCAAAGTACCAATTACGGACACTAGGCACTATGCCCTAACAATCTTATGCTATTACATGACCAATCTCATCCAATCCCTACCATCCCCTTCGGCCTACAGCGGGGGAATTACTCACACATGGATGGGGGAAACATGGCTGGTTGATGTAGAGGCGTTGGCGGTGATGGCGGCGATGATCTCCTCCAATTCCCCGTCCCGGTGGAGTGCCAGAACGGAGACTTCTGGCTCCCGAGACGGAGTTTCGTGATGTGGCGGCGTTCTGGAGGGTTTCTGGCGACTTCGACTTTTCCCCGTGCGTTTTTAGGTCGATGCCAATAAGTAGTCCGAAGGAGGGCGTCGGAGGCCGGCCGAGGGGGGCACACCATAGGGCCGCGCGGGCCCCCCCTAGGCCGCGCCGCCTTATGGTGTGGGGCCCTCGGGCCTCCACTTGATTTGTCCTTCTGGCTCCGTCGCATTCCGGGAAAATAGGGCCTTCTGTCAAAATCCCGAGGTTTTTCCCGAAAGTTGGATTTCTGCACAAAAACGAGACACTGTAACAGTTCTCACGAAAACAGCGTTAGTCCGTGTTAGTTGCATCCAAAATACACAAATTAGAGGCAAAACAATAGCAAAAGTGTTCGGGAAAGTAGATACGTTTTGGACGTATCAACTCCCCCAAGCTTAGCTTATTGCTTGTCCTCAAGCAATTCAGCTTAACAACCGAGCGATAAAAGAACTTTCACGAACACATTTGCTCATATGATGTATATATTCTCATGATATGGCTAATACTTAAGCAGTTCATAATAAGATACATGGAAATAAGATCATCTAACAGACTATGTCAATCATGAAGAGGTACCAACAATTAATAATAAGCATCATGAATCATGTAAATAAGCAGGATTGCAATGTTCATAAAAGAGTATGATAGAGTGGTATCTCGCTTGTTCGTATTTGATCGGCAAAACATAAATGCCCGGGCACCTCTGGAGTTCATAGAAAGACTAGAAGTAGTGATTGTCAAAGATAAAAGTATCAAAGTTATACCACAATCAATCATATTTTGAGACAAGCATATTATACTAAAAATGACAATTGTGCTCTCAAGAAAGTGCTCAAAGAAAGGATGGAGACACAACATAAAAAGTAAAAGATTGACCCTTCGCAGAGGGAAGCAGGGATTAACATGCGCTAGAGCTTTTTATTTGTAAAGCAGGAGTAAAATTATTTTGAGAGGTGTTTGTTGTTGTCAACGAATGGTAATGGGTACATGATGTCTACGGGTGCTTCTATTCTTGTAGACAGTGTTGGGCCTCCAAGAGCAGAGGTTTGTAGAACAGCAGCAAGTTTCCCTTAAGTGGATCACCCAAGGTTTATCGAACTCAGGGAGGAAGAGGTCAAAGATATCCCTCTCATGCAACCCTGCAACCACAAAGCAAGAAGTCTCTTGTGTCCCCAACCCACCTAATAGGTGTACTAGTTCGGCGAAGAGATAGTGAAATACATGTGGTATAAATAAGTATGAGCAGTAGCAATGGCGCCAGAAAATAGCTTGCTGGCGTGTGGTTGATGGTGGTAATATGGTAGCAGTAGGTAACGCAAGAAACAAGTAAACAAGCAGCGATAGCGATATTTAGGAACAAGGCCTAGGGAATAGACTTTCACTAGTGGACACTCTCAACTTTGATCACATAACGAGAATAGATAAATGCATACTCTACACTCTTGTTGGATGATGAACACATTGCGTAGGATTACACGAACCCTCAATGCCGGAGTTAACAAGCTCCACAATTCAATGTTCATATTTAAATAACCTTAGAGTGCATGAAAGATCAATAAGACTAAACCAAGTACTAACATAGTATGCACACTGTCACCTTCACACTATGTAGGAGGAATAGATCACATTAATACCATCATAGCAATAGTTAACTTCATAATCTACAAGAGATCATAATCATAGCATACACCAAGTACTAACACGGATGCACACACTGTCACCATTACACCGTGTAGGAGGAATAAAACTACTTTAATAACATTGCTAGAGTAGCACATAGATAAATTGTGATACAAAACACATTTCAATCATAAAGAGATATAAATAAGCACTTCACTATGCTCTTCATAACGATGAATAAGTATTCTGTGAAATATAGCCTAAGAGACCCACACGGTGCACACACTCGTCACCTTTACACACGTGGGACAAGGAGTCTCCGGAGATCACATAAGTAAAATTCACTTGACTAGCATAATGACATCTAGATTACAAGCATCATCATATGAATCTCAATCATGTAAGGCAGCTCATGAGATTATTGTATTGAAGCACATAGGAGAGAGATTAACCACATAGCTACCGGTACAGCCCCGAGCCTCGATGGAGAACTACTCCCTCCTCATGGGAGCAGCAGCGGTGATGAAGATGGCGGTGGAGATGGCAGCGGTGTCGATGGAGAAGCCTTCCGGGGGCACTTCCCCGTTCCGGCGGCGTGCCGGAAAAGAGACTCCTGTCCCCCAGATCTTGGCTTCGCGATGGTGGCGGCTCTGGAAGGTTTCTGTGGGTTTCGTCCTTCGTCATAGGGTTTTAGCGACAGAGGCTTTAAATAGGCGGAAGGGCAGCCTCGGAGGGGGCCTGGGGCCACCACACCATAGGGCGGCGCGGCCCCCCCTCTGGCCGCACCAGGGTGTGGTGTGGGGCCCCCAGGGCTTCCCTCTGGCGGCTCTCGGGTGTTCTGGATGGTTCCGGGAAAAATAGGAACCTGGGTCTTGATTTCGTCCGATTCCGAGAATATTTCGTTACTAGGATTTCGAAACCAAAAACAGCAGAAAACGAGAACCGGCACTTCGGCATCTTGTCAATAGGTTAGTTCCGGAAAATGCACGAATATGACATAAAGTGTGCATATAACATGTAGATAACATCAATAATGTGGCATGGAACATAAGAAATTATCGATACGTCGGAGACGTATCGGCATCCCCAAGCTTAGTTCTCGCTTCGTCCCGAGCGAGGTAAAACGATAACAAAGATAATTTCTGAAGTGACATGCCATCATAAACTTGATCATATTGTAAACATATGTAATGAATGCAGCGATCAAAACAATGGTAATGACATGAGTAAACAAGTGAATCATAAAGCAAAGACTTTTCATGAATAGTACTTCAAGACAAGCATCAATAAGTCTTGCATAAGAGTTAACTCATAAAGCAATGATTCAAAGTAGAGGTATTGAAACAACACAAAGGAAGATGAAGTTTCAGCGGTTGCTTTCAACTTATAACATGTATATCTCATGGATATTGTCAACATAGAGTAATATAACAAGTGCAATATGCAAGTACGTAGGAATCAATGCACAGTTCACACAAGTGTTTGCTTCTTGGGGTGGAGAGAAATAGGTGAACTGACTCAACAATAAAAGTAGAGGAAAGGTCCTTCAAAGAGGAAAAGCATCGATTGCTATATTTGTGCTAGAGCTTTGATTTTGAAAACATGAAACAATTTTGTCAACGGTAGTAATAAAGCATATGTATCATGTAAATTATATCTTACAAGTTACAAGCCTCATGCATAGTATACTAATAGTGCCCGCACCTTGTCCTAATTAGCTTGGACTACCGGATCATCGCAATGCACATGTTTTAACCAAGTGTCACAAAGGGTTACCTCTATGCCGCCTGTACAAAGGTCTAAGGAGAAAGCTCGCATTGGATTTCTCGCTATTGATTATTCTCAACTTAGACATCCATACCGGGACAACATAGACAACGAGATAATGGACTCCTCTTTTATGCATAAGCATGTGTCAACAATTAATAATTTTCTCATATGAGATTGAGGATATATGTCCAAAACTGAAACTTCCACCATGAATCATGGCTTTAGTTAGCGGCCCAATGTTCTTCTCTAACAATATGCATGCTTAACCATAAGGTGGTAGATCTCTCTTACTTCAGTACAAGACGAACATGCATAGCAACTCACATGATATTCAACAAAGAATAGTTGATGGCGTCCCCGTAAGCATGGTTATCGCACAACAAGCAACTTAATAAGAGATAAAGTGCATAAGTACATATTCAATACCACAATAGTTTTTAAGCTATTTGTCCCATGAGCTATATATTGCAAAGGTGAATGATGGAATTTTAAAGGTAGCAATGAAGCAATTTACTTTGGAATGGCGGATAAATACAATGTAGTAGGTAGGTATGGTGGACACAAATGGCATAGTGGTTGGCTCAAGGATTTTGGATGCATGAGAAGTATTCCCTCTCGATACAAGGCTTAGGCTAGCAAGGTTATTTGAAACAAACACAAGGATGAACGGTGCGGCAAAACTCACATAAAAGACATATTGTAAACATTATAAGACTCTACACCGTCTTCCTTGTTGTTCAAAACTCAATACTAGATGTTATCTAGACTCTAGAGAAACCAAATTAGCAAGCTCTAAGTGTTTCTTCATTAATAGGTGCAAAGTATATGATGCAAGAGCTTAAACATGAGCACAACAATTGCCAAGTATCAAATTATCCAAGACATTTTAGAATTACTACATGTAGTATTTTCCAATTCCAACCATATAACAATTTAACGAAGAAGAAACTTCGCCATGAATACTATGAGTAGAGCCTAAGGACATACTTGTCCATATGCTACAGCGGAGCGTGTCTCCCTCCCACACAAGCATGATGTAATCCAATTTATTCAAACACAAACAAAAACAAAAGCACATAGACGCTCCAAGTAAAGTACATAAGATGTGATGGAATAAAAATATAGTTTCAGAGGAGGAACCTGATAATGTTGTCGATGAAGAAGGGGATGCCTTGGGCATCCCCAAGCTTAGACGCTTGAGTCTTCTTAGAATATGCAGGGGTGAACCACCGGGGCATCCCCAAGCTTAGAGCTTTCACTCTCCTTGATCATATTGCATCATTCTCCTCTCTTGATCCTTGAAAATTTCCTCCACACCAAACTCGAAAAAACTCATTAGAGGGTTAGTGCATAATAAAAATTAACATGTTCAGAGGTGACACAATCATTCTTAACACTTCTGGACATTGCCCAAAGCTACTGAAAGTCAATGGAACAAAGAAATCCATCCCACATAGCAAAAGAAGCAATGCGAAATAAAAGGCAGAATCCATCAAATCAGAACAGTCCGTAAAGATGGATTTTATTAAGGCACCAGACTTGCTCAAATGAAAATGCCAAAATTGAATGAAAGTTGCGTACATATCTGAGGATCACTCACGTAAATTGGCATAATTTTCTGAGTTACCTACAGAGAATTAGACCCAGATTCGTGACGAGCAAAGAAATCTGTTTCTACGCAGTAATCCAAATCTAGCATCAACCTTTCTATCAACGACTTTACTTGGCACAACAATGCAATAAAATAAGATAAGGGGAGGTTGCTACAGTAGTAAACAACTTCCAAGACACAAATATAAAACAAAGTACTGTAGCAAAATAACACATGGGTTATCTCCCAAGAAGTTCTTTCTTTATAGCCATTAAGATGGGCTCAGCAGTTTTAATGATGCACTCGCAAGAAATAGTATTTGAGACAAAAGAGAGAATCAAGAGGAAAATTCAAAACAAATTTAAGTCTAACATGCTTCCTATGCATAGGAATCTTGTAAATAAACAAGTTCATGAAGAGCAAAGTAACAAGCATAGGAAGATAAAACAAGTGTAGCTTCAAAAATTTCAGCACATAGAGAGGCATTTTAGTAACATGAAAATTTCTACAACCATATTTTCCTCTCTCATAATAACTTTCAGTAGAATCATGAGCAAACTCA
The DNA here is from genome assembly GCF_022539505.1 of Lolium rigidum. Taxonomy (NCBI): domain Eukaryota; kingdom Viridiplantae; phylum Streptophyta; class Magnoliopsida; order Poales; family Poaceae; genus Lolium; species Lolium rigidum. The sequence continues at coordinate 39,769 of NW_025901505.1, forward strand.
ACAATATAACTATCACATAAAGCATTCTTATCATGAGTCTCATGCATAAAATTATTACTACTCCCAACATAAGCATAATCAGTTTTATTAGTTGTAGTGGGAGCAAATTCAACAAAGTAGCTATCATTATTATTCTCATCAAGTGTAGGAGGCATAGTATAATCACAACAAAATTTACTCTCCATAGTAGGTGGCACCAAAAGACCACTATCATTATAATCATCATAAATAGGAGGCAAAGTATCATCAAAGAAAATTTTCTCCTCAATGCTTGGGGGACTAAAAAGATCATGAAAACCAGCTTCCCCAAGCTTAGAACTTTCTATATCATTATCAACAATGGTGTTCAAAGCGTTCATACTAATATTACTACCAGCATGCAAATAAGATTCCATAGGTTTTTTAATTTTCGCATCAAACAATCCATGTTTTAAATCAGGAAATAGAATAAGAAGCTCATTGTTGTCCATTATGCCAAACTAGTGTAAACAAGAAACAAAAAGATGCAATTGCAGGATCTAAAGGAAATAGCTTCGAGCACAAACACAATGGCGCCGAGAAAAGTATCGTTACCCGGAACCGGAGTATGAGTGCCTTTTACCTTTCCTCCCCGGCAACGGCGCCGGAAAAGTGCTTGATGTCTACGGGTGCTTCTATTCTTGTAGACAGTGTTGGGCCTCCAAGAGCAGAGGTTTGTAGAACAAGCAGCAAGTTTCCCTTAAGTGGATCACCCAAGGTTTATCGAACTCGGGGAGGAAGAGGTCAAAGATATCCCTCTCATGCAACCCTGCAACCACAAAGCAAGAAGTCTCTTGTGTCCCCAACACACCTAATAGGTGTACTAGTTCGGCGAAGAGATAGTGAAATACAGGTGGTATAAATAAGTATGAGCAGTAGCAATGGCGCCAGAAAATAGCTTGCTGGCGTGTGGTTGATGGTGGTAATATGGTAGCAGTAGTAACGCAGTAAAACAGTAAACAAGCAGCGATAGCAGTATTTAGGAACAAGGCCTAGGGAATAGACTTTCACTAGTGGACACTCTCAACTTTGATCACATAACGAGAATAGATAAATGCATACTCTACACTCTTGTTGGATGATGAACACATTGCGTAGGATTACACGAACCCTCAATGCCGGAGTTAACAAGCTCCACAATTCAATGTTCATATTTAAATAACCTTAGAGTGCATGAAAGATCAATAAGACTAAACCAAGTACTAACATAGTATGCACACTTGTCACCTTCACACTATGTAGGAGGAATAGATCACATTAATACCATCATAGCAATAGTTAACTTCATAATCTACAAGAGATCATAATCATAGCATACACCAAGTACTAACACGGATGCACACACTGTCACCATTACACCGTGTAGGAGGAATAAAACTACTTTAATAACATTGCTAGAGTAGCACATAGATAAATTGTGATACAAAACACATTGCAATCATAAAGAGATATAAATAAGCACTTCACTATGCTCTTCATAACAGTGAATAAGTATTCTGTGAAATATAGCCTAAGAGACCCACACGGTGCACACACTGTCACCTTTACACACGTGGGACAAGGAGTCTCTGGAGATCACATAAGTAAAATTCACTTGACTAGCATAATGACATCTAGATTACAAGCATCATCATATGAATCTCAATCATGTAAGGCAGCTCATGAGATGTTGGGGGGATAACCCCCGGTATGCCAAAGGCATGCCAAAACGGATGGTTTGAGCCATCGAGGTACCGGTTTAATGTTCTTACCGGAAGCCTGATAGGAACTTGGGAAAGCAAAGCTAGGCCGGTATCCCCAAGGGGGTATGCCGGAATCCGGTAAAGAAGATACCGGAAAGAAGAGCCTGTCGGCAGGACTGGTCAAAGATTCTCTCTGGAGCAAGAAGACAAAGATGAGCTAAGAAAAGTAACTTTAGACGAAGGGCTGACGATAAAGAGAAGGATGACGGTCAAAGAAGCCGGAGGACGTCAGCGCCCCTGATTAAAGAGGACTCCGATGTCATCTATGATTAAAGTAGCTTTGTAAAGTAGTTTGTCCAGTCAAAGATGCCATTAGGGTTTCTTCTAGTGTAAGCCACCCTCTCCCCTATATAAGGAGAGGGGGTACTGCCTCCTACAGGCGCGAGACCACAGAGGGATCAGTGTACAAGAGCTTGTAACCATGTTGAGATCAATGAAGCTAGCGATCTAGTAAAGAGTTCTTCCTCTTGTCTCTCTTCTCGTATACCGGCCTTTGGTTGTGTTCTTGAGGAAAGCATCCGGAAGTTCTTCCCATCTAATCGCAAACCCTCCCCCGAATCCTCATACGTCCATTCGGCCCCAACTTAAGCCATCCTATGGCATCTGCTCGTTCACCACGACGACAGTTGGCGCCCACCGTGGGGCATGAAGTGGCGCATGCTGGGATACACATTCGGGCGGGTCTCCTCGAGTTCGCCGGCGAGCGGACAGTGTCTGCGCTCGTCCAAAGCTTCTACTCCATCGATTTCATCAACGACAACGCGGGCTGCTTCGCCAACGGCGGCATCTTCCCCAAGAACGGCCGCATCATCGAGTTCGGCAGCCACCGCGTCTACTTCGGCACCGTCCCTGTGCGCCAGCGCCTCTCGCCGGTGCTGGTGGCACCGGACCCGCCAAGATGGCTTTGTGCTGGTCGCGCCGCCGGCAGCGTTGAGGTAATGATGACCGGTGTGGCTGGTGCAGGAAAGGAGGTTGCGGGCCGAAGGTGCCTGGTCGCGCGGTTTCGACCCGTGCGGCTAAGCCTCCGGCCGGAGCGCGACGCGAGCGCAGCGGGAGCATCTTCCGTACCACCGGCAACGCCTCTCCAAGCGGCGATGAACGCGCCGGCAACCCCCATCGCGCGAGAACATCGACCCGGCGGCGGCTCGGGCGGAGCTGGAGGCGCGGCGCCCGAGGATACTCGAGAGCGGCAAAGACGTCGTCAAGGCGCAGCGCGAGCTGAACCTAACCGTACGTGAGTATAACGCTGCCCATGGCCTTGCTTACGGTTAGCGCTCATGCTGCTAGGATACCGGAAAAACCGGCTTAAGGCTCGCAATCTAGATCGGGATTTGCGTAAGGAAGTTCTTACCGGCAAGAGTACCTCTTCATCCGTTAGCATTGTAGAGAAACCTAAGTACGGCAGTCCGGATAAAACCATAAAAGCTGCTAAGGCTGCGCGTAGATCCGTGTGACTCGCTTACCGGAGAGGCTGCGGCAAAACAACAAGAGCGTGTCGAAGAGCTGCTAGATACTGTAGAGCAGCGGAACGCCAGC